>NC_044982.1:90626403-90926403 GCF_008728515.1 Papio anubis
TCCTTACCGGTGGAAACAGCTTGCCATTGGTGTCTGAGGAGACCAGGCTTTTATTGCTGGAAGAAATTGTAATAATGTCATGGAGGGAAGTTGCCTTGAAAGGTGGGCTGATCCTTTTCAAGACTGAACCAGCTACCTTTCGTTGCTCAACAAGGTCTAAAGAACAAGTACAAAGCAGGACACCAGAGGAAATGGCTTATGTTTCAAAAGAATTGTGAGATCTGACCAATTTATGTTACAAGAAACTTGAGGGATAAGAGTAGTAATGTGTTATAAGGGTGTTAGACAAAGAAGACAGGATATTACATTGGGTAGGACCAAATCCCTGTATGTGGTTGCACTTACCAGAGACTGTGGATTTAATGTGTGGCTGGAATTAGGTTTAATGGTTTATTTGGTTTGGATGACTGAAGCTTGAACTCAGTGGGGATACACCCTTAACGAGGATGAGATGCCAGAACTTCCTTGCCATAATGTAGGGGAAGGGATCCAAAGGTTTAGGGAGACAGGAATGTTGAAATTTTTTTTTTTTTTTTTTTTTAAGACAGAGTTTCGCTGTTGTTTTCCAATGGTGCGATCTTGGCTCACCGCAACCTCTGCCTTTCGGGTTCAAGCGATTCTCCTGCCTTAGCCTCCTAAGCAGCTGGGATTACAGGCATGCACCATCACGCCCGGCTAATTTTGTGTTTTTAGTAGAGACGGGGTTTCTCCATGCTGATGTCAGGCTGGTCTTGAACTCCCAACTTCAGGTGATCTGCCCGCCTCGGCCTCCCAAAATGTTGGGATTACAGGCGTGAGCCACTGCGCCCAGCATGAAATGGATTTTTTTTTTTTGAGACAGAGTCTCGCTGTCTCCCAGGCTGCAGTGTAGTGGCATGATCTCGGCTCACTGCAAGCTCTGCTTCCCGGGTTCACACCCTTCTCCTGTCTCAGCCTCCCAAGTAGCTGGGACTACAGGTGCCCGCCACCATGCCAGGTTTTTTGTATTTTTAGTAGAGATGGGGTTTCACCGTGATAGCCAGGATTGTTTCGATCTCCTGACCTCATGATCCTCCTGCCTCGGCCTCCCAAAGTGCTGGGATTACAGGCATGAGCCACTGCGCCCAGCCTGAAATGGATTTTTTACATTAAACCTTTACCTCCCAACCCCGCTACCTCCCGATTACATCCCTCAAGAGGAACTAGAGTGTCTTCCCTTTGTTAAGAATCTGAGAAGCACAGTGGTGAAGGGGCCATTGTACCATCATGGACAATGCTGCTACTCATTTGGATTCTGACTGCAGCAGGGATGATGGGATCCCCAGGTAGCAGAGATTGAGTGGCAGCACTTAACCCTCAAGATAGGTGGGCCATGCAGAATGCTCAGTGGGAATGAGGGGCCAGCAGACTGCTGCCGGCCACAGGGATCTTTGGCAGTGGATGATTGACTATCATGGTGTCCTTAAGAATGGAGTAGATAGGCAGCCTGATAAGTGTTGCTTTATCTATTTGGTGGCAGAAACCTCACCAGGTCTGGGTGGCCAGAGGTGCCACAGGGAATAGTCAAGCCTCTCGCCCCAATCCCAGGCATAACCAGTTCTCAGATTGGAAACCCCTTGATTAAATCCCCTTGAGGGCGGCTGCACTGTCACAAGTGCAGATCGTGAATCTTCTTCCAAGCCGAACCCAAACGAACACAGAGTCACTTACAAGAGTGATGTTACACAGAGGAAAAGGAAATATTGAGTCCCTTCAGGATTTTCTGACTCTGAATTGATGTTAATTTCTGGGGATCCAAAATCAAAGTGAGGGCTTAGAGTGCTTAGGTAATAAATGGAGAATTAAGCCAAGCTCAAATCATAGTGGCCCCTGTAGGTCTGTGGACTCATGCTGTGGTTATCTCTCCATTTCCAGAATACAAAATTTATGGTGTACATACTTGGCAATGGGCAGAATTCTTTAGTTGTTTCTGATAGGAAGTCCCTGGAACATCCTTCCCTATCAGGATAGTAAATCAAAAGCTTAACCACAATCCTAACTCTGAATGGATGTAAGTTCCACCATCGAATACGGATAGATGTGGTTGATACTCACCACATACTTTGATCCCATTGACTCACCTGTTGGGGCTGTGCTGATGGTGGATGGATCCTGGGGAATGAAGGTGGGCCCTTTACTGCTTAATCAAGTGGTGACTTTGATTGCTGCTGCTATTCCTGATGTGGAATTTTATTTTGGAGCAAATCAACATGACCCTTAATAGTGGAATGCAGCTCTCTACCAGATAAATACCTTTTCACTAGACGCATTTGCAAGCACAATCGGAAGATGTTTGCTTTTACCTGACAAAGCCAAATGACACCTGCCTGATATGGTATGTTATAGTTCACATTTAAGGTTTTTTAAAAATAAAGAAAAATCATAATGTCTCTTATATAAATACAATTAAATTTCTATCTTAGTGTTGTTACAGTATCAAGACAAAAGAGACTGAAGAGATTTTTATTTGAATTAAAGGGTGTATTTGAAGGGGTTTAACAAAAAGTCAGGTGTCATAGAATGCACATTTACTTTAGGGGCCGGGGACATGTTGCTGAGAAAGGCAGTCACCAATCAGGATACACTGAGAGGCATGCTAACTACTGACCAGGACACACAGCTGAGTTCACGGGATGTAGGTGATGAAAAACCCAGTGCTTCAGCACAGAAATCTTCATGCATAGCCTCCAAACTCCAGTCTCTGGTTCAAGGTCAAACTGTTCTCCCAAGGACATCCCAGTGCTGTGTGCCCTGGAGCCAGGCACACTGGGGCTGCATTTCATGCTGCACATGGACCTGGAGCAGCACCAGAGAAGGCTCAACTTGCTAGTCAGTTGGTCAAAGCTTTTGTGAATTAGCCGGGGGATAGTCGCACATCAAGTTAGTTACACACCATCTGGATTACCCAGAACCAACACACATGACAGTGAGGATGTGTTGGAGACTGCCCTGTGTGAGAAATGCTTTATGAGCAAGAAGAAAGATTATCTCTCTGGTCTAGTTTTTTGATGAAGCCTGTGGAAAAATTAAAGCTTCGAAATGACTTCTCAAGTAATTAGACTGACCTCATAGCCAAAGCAGGAATAAGCTTGCCAAATACAAAACTGTGAGCCCCACCACCGCTGAGAAAAGATAGGAAGCAGCTTCCTATCTCCATTCTTGGATGTAAGTGTGGTTCCTTTGGCTTTCAACAGGCCCAAGGGCTTCCCTGGGTCTTAGTATGTGCCACACTATTTGTCTTTATAAACTTTCTGGTCCACTTCTGTGGCCAGACTGTGAGTCGGCAGAGACATACACCAGTGTTTACTATTCCCCATCCTTGGCTCTAAGTATGTGTCCAATAAACATTTCCCCAGTGGAGAAGTTTAATTTCTTTTTTGTCTTTTTATCTCTCTGCACTGACAACGTCCTGTTCTATAGGCTGACAAATGCACCCACATACACACACTCTCTTGAGAAAGATGAGATAGAGGAGAACAGTTGAGAATTATGTGTTTTTTGTTTTTCTAGCTTTACACTACAGGGCATCTCTAAGGAGCTGCAAATAATTTCTCCTAATGGTTAAAATGAGATTCTAACTCATTTGAATTTTAAAATATATGCCAATGGGATTTTTATTTTGTTTCACAGGGAAGATACTAGACAGGATGCCAATACAAAGCTAGGTTCAGAAAGCTCTAAAAAAGTCTTTCAGTTGACATCTTTGAATTTGGCAACTGACTAAATAGGACGGACGGTTGTTTCCACTGATGATGCTACTCATAGGCGGGGTTTCAGTGCATACCCGGAGGAACTGAAATTTTGGAACTGAAAACGAGCACAGAGAATTTTGCAAACCTCCTCTTTCTGGGAGAGGTCCTACCTCTGTGTAGGACCTGTGGAACTGAAGATCTTTTACTTGGGTGAAGATCTCCACCAAATAAATAAAAATCATGCAAGGTTGTTATCATCTTTGCTGATGTTCACAAGCCTCCATTTTTTGTGCCCTTAGTTTGCTAACCCATTGCATACACATAACACACCAAAAGGTGAGCAATATTTACCCCCACCCTGCATTGGAGGAGAGCGAGTCTTGGAAGGGGTGAGAACAATTCCCCAGCGTCTCCCAGGAAGGAAGTGACTGAGTGGGTTCCTTCAGGTCCTCATGCCACGTGGCTTCTCAACCATCTCTAGAGAGGAGAGTGGGCACCTGGAGGACAGCGACTGTAGGTCTGAGGAAGGATCCAAGGCATGGACTTGAGGAATATAAAGACTACTGGGAAGGTGTCCTGCTTCCTATGGGAAAGGTGAGAACAACTTCTCCTATGTTGACAACCCAAGGTTCTAGAAACTGGAGAGTCCTTCTGGTCATGCAACGTGGGAAATTTGCTAAACCATATGGGCTTTAGTTTCCTTCCTGATCATAAATGAGGATAAATAGTGCTTCTGCTGTGGGATTAAATGAAACAATGAATGCAAAGAGTGCAACACACAGAGACTTGGAGATAGGGCAGCAATTGTGCTTTCTATTCGCTCCCTTGGTGACTCTTTCTGTCTGAGCCAAGGATGCTTGGCACCCAAGGCTCCATTTCATAATTTCATAGGAGAAACTTTCTCTCTCTCTCTCTCTCTCTTCTTTTCATAGAGACAGAGTCTTGCTCTATTGACCAGACTCACTCTGTTGTTTAATGCAGTGGCACGATTCTAGCTCACCGCAATCTCAAACTCCTGGCTTAGTCCATCCTCCTGCTTCAGCCTCCCGATTAGCTAGAACTACAGGTGTGTGCAACCCTGTCAGACAATTAAAAAGTTTTTTTTTGTAGCAACGGGGGTCTTGGTATGTTGCCCAAGCTGGTCCTGAACTCCTGGCCTCAAGCAATCCTCTCATCTCAGCCTCCCAAAGTGCTGGGATGATAGGCATGAGCCACCATGCCTGGCCAGGAGAACCTACTGACCTCTTCCAGGAAGGGTATGTGGCAACAATGACAGCATCTCTGTGATGGTATCCAATGGCTCAAATTTAGTGTCACTGTGTATGCCTTGGACTCTAACTTTGAGGTATCATCATTGGAAACAGTCTCTTTCTTGCAGTATCTCATCGCATTTTAAAGTCAGCAACTTTTCTCCCCCATTACGATTTTATGTCCTGTCTTGGTACGATCTAAGTGTAAATACAGAAATATTTGTCTGAATGTATATCCATATGGATAGAACATGGATAAAATAGATGGCAGAATGGGATTTTTTCCACTTCTGTCCCACCCTCAACCCTTCTTGTTTCTTTTCTCTGTCTTGCATCTTCTAAGTTTTTTTTTTTTGTGTGTGTGTAAGCATGAAAAAGAAGCTGCTGATGCTGGTCTGTCTAAGTTGTACTATATAAGTGGCAGCCCAGGTTGATAGGAGAACTGATTGCTGGTCTGTCTTGTGTTTCATTTGGAAGAATCTAGACTCTGCAGTTAAAGGAGCCCTCAGGAGTCCTCCAATCTGGTGGACTGGGAGCGGGGGGTTCTTCCAGGAGGAGTAGGGATGGGGTGAGAGCAGCACAAGGGGCCTTATAGACACTTCTCTGGGTGACAATGGGACAAGCAAAGGACTGACTTTTGTGTGTTTCTGCTGTTGTCTAATGGTAAGATTTCTTTCTGGCAATGGATTGTACCTTCAAGCACTTTTATTTTTGAGATGGAGTCTCACTCTGTCTCCCAGGCTGGCGTGCAGTGGCATCATCTCAGCTCACTGCAACTTCTGTCTCCCTGGTTCAAGGGATTCTCCTGCCTCAGCCTCCCAAGTAATTGGGATTATAGGCATGCACCACCACTCAGCTAATTTTTGTATTTTTAGTAGAGACGGGATTTTGCCATGTTGGCTAGGCTGGTCTTGAGGTCTTGACTTCTGGGTGACAATGGGACAAGCAAAGGACTGACTTTTGTGTAGATTTCTGCTGTCTGTCTAATGATTGTGCCTTCAAGCACTTTTATTTTTTGAGATTTAGTGTCACTCTGTCTCCCAGGCTGGAGTGCAGTGGCACGATCTCAGCTCACAGCAACCTCCTTCTCTCAGGTTCAAGCGATTCTCCTGCTTCAGCCTCCCAAGTAGTTGGGATTACAGGCATGCACTAGCACACTCAGTTAATTTTTGTATTTTTAGTAGAGACGGGGTTTTGCCATTTTGGCTAGGCTGGTCTCAAACTCTTGACTTCAGGTGATCCGCCCATCTTGGCCTCCCAAAGTGCTGGGATTACATTTGTGAGCTACTGCACCTGGCTGATGTTCAAGCACTTTTAGACATGGCTCACGTAGCTATGAAGTTACAAATGTAATCTTAATATCCCTCTCCATGTGTCTCTCTGTCATCTATCTATTTTTAAAACAGACCCAAAGAGGTAGGTTCTTTTTTTAAAAAATCAGGATTAGGGCATCACACATTCAGTCAATAAAATTCTACCATTAAGAGTGTAGCAGTTAAACCATATGCAATTTAGTAATTTTTATTTATTTTAATTTAATTAATTTTTATTTTATTTATTTATTTAATTTATTTTTATTTATTTATTTTTGAGATGAAGTCTCACTCTGTCCCCTAGGCTGGAGTGCAGTCCTGCAATCTCTGCTCACCACAACCTCCGCCTTCTGGGTTCAAGAGATTCTCCTACCTCAGTCTCCTGAGTAGCTGGGATTACAGGCACCCACCACCATGCCCAACTAATTTTGTATTTTTTGTAGAGATGGGGTTTTGTCAGTCTGTTGGCCAGGCTGGTCTCAAACTCCTGACGTCAGGTGATCCACCCACCTCAGCCTCCCAAAGTGTTGGGATTATGGACATAAGTCACCGCGCCCAGCCAATTTAGTAATTTTTAAAGGCATGGAATACATGCACACACTTCGCCTTCAAATGTCACATGCAGGAATGTCCTCTTGATGAGCGCTCAGAAGTTTTAGGGCCCCAGGGTCCTGTAAGAACACCAGCTCTCATGAACTAGAAGAGGCAGTGGGGCTCTTGGCCATTATTTAATTCAGGGGGCTTTGGGTTGTGCTCTGTGGGACTCTACAGACAGTGGAGGATTTTAACTGGGCATTCAGGCTATATTAGCTTTCTAGGACTTCTATAACAAAGTGCTACAAACTGGGTAGCTGAGGACCACAGAAATTTATTGTCTCACAATTCTGGATGCCAGAAGTTTGAAATCAAGGTGTTGGCAGGGCTATACTTCCTCTGAAGGCACTGGGAGATCAGGGTGTGTGTGTGTGTGTGTGTGTGTGTGTGTGTGTGTGTGTGTGTAGGATTGAGATCTGTTCCAGACCTTCCTCTGGGCTTCTGGTAGCCTCAGGCTTGTAGTTGGCCATCTTCTCTCTGTGTCTCTTCACATTGTCTTCCCTCACTGCACGTCTCTGTGTCCAGATTTCCCCCTTTTAAAAGGATACTGGTCGTATTGGATTAGAGCCCATCCTAATGACCTCATTTTACTTGATTACTCTTGTAAAGACTTGGTTTCCAAATAAGTCTTTACAAGTATTTGAGATACTGGGAGTTAGCACGCCAACATGTCTTTCTTGGAGAGGATGTAATTCAGCCCATAACAGGTGCTCAGGTGCTTTTACAAGGTAGGAACTCTACCCTCTTTTTTCGTTTTTTTTTTTTTTTTTTGAGACAGAGTCTCACTCTGTCACCTGGGCTGGAGTGCAGTGGCGTGATCTCGACTCACTGCAACCTCTGCCTCCGGGTTCAAGCGATTCTCCTGCCTCAGCCTCCTGAGTAGTTGGGACTATGGGCATGCGCCATCACGCCAGGCTAATTTTCATATTTTTAGTAGAGAGAGGGTTTTACCATGGTGGCCAGGCTGGTCTCAAACTCCTGACCTCAAGTGATTCTCCTGCCTCAGCCTCCCAAAGTGCTAGGATTACAGGTGTGAGCCACTGCGCCTGGCCTCTACCTTCTTTTAATAGGGCAAGATTTGTTGGAAAAGAAGTTCACTGCTAAACGTTTTGAAAACCCATCATCTGAAACATGAGGAAACTGAGGCCCAGTGGGGTAGACGATTTGCCCAGGTAGTATGACTTATGGGGCAAATTTGGGACTTGAACCCATGCCTCTAGACTTTGTGTGTTTTTTTACTACACAGCAGTAGCTGTTATGCTAGCCCCTAGGAAGTTCTGATTGCCGGCATGGTTGTTAAACCAACTTTATTCTTTTAAGTTTCATCAGTCTTTTTCAAAAATGTCCCTTTTAATTGGAGAATTTGACATTGACATTCTGTTGGCTGGAAAGAGCCTAAGGCAACATAAAGTAATTGTCTTTCATTAGAAGAGTTCAGAAGTACATTTGATGATCTTGGTCACCTGCTGAAAAATATTCATTTCTTCCTGGAATAATTTTGAAGTGAAAAGGTGGAAAACAATCCAACAGTTAATGACATATGATCGATACTGAGTAGGAAGAACATAATGCTTTTGTTGGGCTACTGCTTCTTTGATTTTTTAAATTCCTTGTCACTTTTTTTCTCCTACATTATCTGAAAAGACTTAGTGACAGAAACTGACTTGAAGGATTCAGAACTTCTGGGAGAGTGGATACCAGTCTGAAAATCCTGTGTAGTTTTGATTTTCTTGTGACAGTTTGGTAGTGTGTGTATACCCACAAAATGAAAGTAATTAGTCAGTGAGATTAATCTCGTTAGGCCAAAATCTATGCTATACTGTTTAGATGAATTCAGGGCAACCAGAGATCTGTCCAGGAGGCAATGCTGAGATGAGAGTGGGTCACATCTGTGCTGGGTGACCCCTACCATTCTCCCTCCTCGTTGGCCTCTACCTGGACACCCCTCCATCCCTTGCTTTCTTCCTGTATCACTACTAGGGAATTCTGGGAATGTGGCAGCTTGCATGCACATCTCCAAGACCCTCTTCCTTTATGGAGTAATTCAACAACCAAGGCCAGTGAGGCAGCAAGTTCCCCCAAGCTCTCAAAGGAAGAGGTGGAGGCTAGCATTTTCCAGGACACAGGGTGAACACGAGGGATTCATGCACAGAAGTCCTGCCTCTCCCAGCAGCCCAGAGCTTCCTCTAATTGTACCCCTTGAGAACTTCCAGGCCTCTGCACTGTCTGCTCCAAGGGAGGCTGCCCATATTGCTGACCCCAGAAAGCTGGAGGGTCCCCACAAGGAGGCACAGGAATATTTGTGTACTGCATGGTTGGGAGCTGACTTACTGGTTGAGTGGAATAAACCTAAGAGCAGTGAGGCTCCTTTGGCATTCCTCGGCTGAGAAATGAGTCAGTTTAGGTCCTTTGGGAAGCAGCTGGCGAGACACAGAAGTGCAGACTATTTTGGAGGTAAATGCATGTGAAAGATAAAAAGGAGAAGGTACAAGACTAGGCAGAGAAAGTTGCAGACCATGAGGTGGGTCTGCTGTCTGTGCAAGAAAAGGCGTAAAGAAGGCTTGCCATGCAGCTCTGGGAAGTTAGCCTTCCCCAGTGGAGCTTCAGGACAAAGGCTGCCCACAGTGTCCCTAAGGGGCAAAAGTGGCCAGGCCTAGTACTGCAGTGGGCTCCATCACTGTCTGGCAGCTGCTGAGGAGACTATGGCCTTGGCTCAAACACTTCAGCAAGTCCTAAAGGTGCTGCAGCCAAAGAATGTCAGCCGATTGCACTCCTCACCCAAGATTGTCTCAGGAAGGCAGCTCTGAGCAGGGCACCCCATGGCTGCTACAGGGGTAAGGCCCAATCACATCACTGGCCTCAGCAAATGCTGGAAAGACCCCAACAACCCGACCTGTGCACACTCTACACACAACCAGTAAGAGGCCAGAACACTCTGACTACGGAGGGGACTTGGTAACTTGAGAGAGGAGAGCCAGGTTAATGAACTCTCTCTCTCCCTTTCTCCCTTTCCTTTCTTCTTTCCTTCCCTCCCTCCTTCTCTTTCTCTCTTTCTTCCTCTCCCTTCCTTCCTCCCTCTTTCCCTCCCTCCCTCCTTCTCTCTTTCTCTTTCTCTCTCTCTCTTTCTCTCTTTCTCTCTTTCTTTCTTGTCTCATTTTGTTGCCTGAGCTGGCCTCGGGGCTCAAGTGATCCTCCCACCTCACCTTCCCTAGTATCTGGGATTACAGGTGTGTGAGGCTTCTCTGGGCCACTCTGTCTATGGGACAGCCCTGCTCTGCCTGTGCAGCAGCCAAAAAAACCAAGAAACAAAAAAGAAAAAAATCCCCACAATACACATATATGTATATATTACATATAAGATACTTATATGTTTATATATACTTATATATTTGTATTGTATATACACACGTATGTATACAGATAGACACAGCTATGTGACATATAATGACTCGTGTTCACATATGCATTTATATTTGTATAGACATAGAGAAATGCATGCAAAGGTGTCGGGATGACAATGTGGTTATCCTAGGGGTGAGAACAAATGGAAGGCTTGTGTGCATGTCAATTAGTAATAGTTTCCTTTACAATTTTACAATTTTGTGCACTTTCTATAACCAATTATCTGTGCACTGCAATGTTATCAAAGTAAAACTTGCACATTTTAAAAATCTGAGTGTATAAAAAAGATTTGTAATGAAAACGGAGGCTCAGCCCCCAAATCCACCACTGGCTTGGCCATCATCCCACAGGCAATCACTTTTTAAATATTTCAGTTGTCTTTTCTTCCCCACACTTCTAAACAATATGTTCATACTGCACTTTCCTGATTTTTCTATTTTGGACATTGCCCAGGTCTTCCTGGGGTAACAGCATTTATTTCCTTGGCACTGCCTCACCTGACCCTCCCCTCCCTTGTCTCCCCCATAAGATGACACTGTCTTACAATTGTTAGTTAAATCAATAAAAAAGCATTCATATCATTACGACTCTAGGAACATGGTTTCCTGGACAGTCAAATATTTTGCTATGATTGCTTTTCTTTTATAACATAGGTAATTTTGTGCATTTCCACTGAAAAATAAGTTTTTCTACCATCGTTCTCTCCCAGCAGGCAGATTCCTCCATGGAGAAACCCACATTTCTTATGTATCCTTCTAGAGAAATTTTATGCACATGCAAGCACATATGTATATATTTTCCTTTTCCCCTTGAAATAGCATACGATACACATTATCCATTCTTCGTTTTTTCTTAAAAACAATACATGGTAGACAGTATTCTACATTAACACATATAAGCATGCCTTATTCTTTATAATGGCTGTATAGTATTCTATTGCATAAATGGACCAAAATTTATTTAACTACTGGTCTATTGATGGAAATTCAGGTTATTATCAGGTCTGGAATGCATACTGTATACACATGTCATTTCATATGCGTGTTTGTGGTCTATTTAAAAGAAAATTTCCTGTATGTGGAATTTCTGGGTCAGACAATACAAGTATTTTACATTTGAATGATATTGTGAAGTTGTTCTTCAAAGGGAGTATACCAGTTCACATTTTCATCAATGTAATTTGTTTCTCAAGTGTTTTGCAAGCATGAAATGATTTCTTGTTTGGTAAGTGACTTGACTTACTCTTTGCCAATCCGATAAAAATAGTACAGTGAGATGTGATTATAGTTTTATTTTGTAGTTCTTTTACTATGAATGAGTTTTAGTATATTTTTTGTATATTTAAGAGTCAATATAACTCCTTTTATGTGAACTATTTATTAGTCATGTTTTGCCAATTTTTCTATGAATTGTACATTCTATTTATTGTAGACACTATGTATGAGGGAAATTGGCTTTTTGTTGGAATATGACTCGCAGATTATTTTATTCAGTTTGGGGTTTATCTTTTAACTTTGTTTATAGTGTTTCATGTAGACATTTTCATTTTTTTATCTAATCAAATTTTGCAGTTGTAAATGAGATGACATCAGATAAATTCGAATGGAGGAACATTTGACAAAATAACTTGTCAATACTTTCAAAAGTGCCAACCAAGGTCATGAAAGATTGAGGAATTGTTACAGATACAGGAGCTGCAGGAGAAATAACTAAATGCAACATGGTTTCCTGGATAGGATCCTGGAACTGAAAAAAGGACACTGGCAGAAAAGTTGGTGAAATTTGAATAAGGTCTTTAGTATTATGCCAGCACAAATTTCCTGGTTCTGATAATTGTAGTATGATTATGTAAGATGTCAGCATTAATGGAAGCTGAGGAGAGGGGTGAGGGAATGTAAAAACTCTCTGCTCTTGTTTTGTACTTTTTCTGTAAGCCTAAAATTAGTTTTTTTTTTTTTTAAATAGTTTAAAAATGTTGCAATTTGGGCAGAGGCTTCCAATTATCTACCCAATATTTATTTTACTCTCTTTCCTTATTAAGAACCCTGGTTAATGTTCTAGCTTCTTTGCAGATTAAGGCTGATGGATGAGAAGAAAGGGGAATTTACCAAATGGGCCTTCTGTGAAAGCTCGTTTTGCTTTTCTGTTTCCAGTTGTCTGGGAAGCAGAAAAGGTGACAGGGTGACTGGAGCTCCAGCAGCCATCCTTAGTTTGTGAATTAAGTATCAGAATAATTTCAGAGACCTTACATTTGACACCTCTGATATCATGAACCATCTGCAGCAATGGTCTATCATGTTGTTATGAAGTCTCTATATACCTAGAATGCAATTTCTAACTGAGATAGCAGTGTGGCTCCTGGCCTGCCTCACTTCAAGAACTTAAAAAAAGACAAGTCTCCATGTTTCTTCTGGCATAATTTTGGTTTCGTTTTTATATTAAATATTTTTCATCTATTTGGAATTAATTTCATTTGTTCTAAGGATTGAGATAGAGACCTAACAATTTTTTCTCTAAATACCTACTCAGTTGCCAACACCACTGATTTACTGAATTTCCCCTAGTGACATTTGATGCCATTTTAATAGTATTTTAGATTTTAATAGCAATTTTGGTCTATGTCTGTGCTTTCTATCTTGTTGCTCTGATCTAATTATTCATGTGCCATTACCACAATATTTTCACTTTAGTTTTATTAAATACTTTAATGTCTAGTAGGACAAATATCTCCTCAACTTTTTGTTTCAAAATTTTTTCTGCCTTTCTGCACATTTCCATATGAACTTTAGAATCAGATTGTGTTCTATATTTTTAATTGATGACCACATTGAGTTTATGTATTAATGTAGAAAAAAATGACACCCTTTAAATATTGAGTCTTCCTGGCTGGGCTTGGTGACTCATGCCTGTAATCCCAACACTTTAGGAGGCTGAGGCAGGCGGATCACAAGGTCAGGAGTTTGAGACCAGCCCGGACAATATGGTGAAACCCCGTCTTTACTAAAAATACAAAAATTAGCCAAGCGTGGTGGCGCATGCCTGTAGTCCCAGCGACTTGGGAGGCTGAGGCAGAAAAATCGCTTGAATCCAGGAGGTGGAGGTTGCAGTGAGCCGAGATCACACCACTGCACTCCAGCCTGGGTGACAGAGTGAGAATCTGTCTCAAAAAAAAAAAAATACTGAGTCTTCCTATCTCAACAAAATGGAGTATGCCTTTTAATTTATTCAAGTATGTCCTTCGGTAGCATTGTAAGGTTTTATTTAGGTGAATCTTACACATTTCTTAATATTTTTATTCTCATATATTCAATCTTCTCTGTTATTTTCTTCCATTGTATTTCCTAACTTGTGTATAATCTAATAATCTTGTAAATTGATTTTGTAATCATACAACTTAATTTTTATATTGTTTATAATAATGTTTTAGTTTTTTTTCTAATTTCTTCAGATATGAAATAATATTGCCTGATTATAATGATACTTTTACCCTCTTCTTTATCATTTATGTACTTTAATTTCTTCCTTACATCTAATTGCATCAGACAGTTAAATTGTAGTGGAGAGGAAGTCAAAGCTCTGATATTGGAACAAGTGGGTGATTTGATATCTAAATTGGGTGATTTGAGAAAAATTTAATGAATGGGCTATTTCCAAAGCGAGCAAGGTGTGGGGAGACATCGTGGTGCAGGACTCTGTGTAGCGACCGCGGGAAACCCTTACTTCCTCTAAGCCTGATGGGTACAGGGAGGGAGAAGCTTTGGAGCTTGGAGCCAGAGAGAGCTGTGTGAAGGGGGCCGTCAGACAGGAGCAATGGTTTTTAGTTGAGGATCACAGTCAACCTGCAATGACAATGAGAAAACAGGAAAATGATACTTAGTCCCACTCTCTCCCTCCCTCTGATCCGCCAGTACTCTCCATTGGTTGAACCCCAAGAGCAGTCTGACATAAAGTATCCTGTTGATGACATAGCTGAACTTGCTTCTTGGGCAAGAGCAGACGGAGAAGTAAACAGTGGACTGAGAGACACAAAGGGGGAGATGACCAGCACAGGGAACATCCTTGTCTTATTCCTGACACTAGTAGGAAAGCCTCTAGCATTTACCATGAGGCATATATGTTTGTATGTGTGTGCATGTATATATCTAGATAGCTATATAGATGTGTCTATCTATCTGTGTATCTGTTGACCCTTGACCAACATGCACTTGAATAGCATGGGCCAGTCATATTTTTCAATAAAGTTGAAAAATATTTCATGGGTGGACATTTTTCAATAAAAGTTACACTAAGTATGCTTGTCTCTCCTACCTCCCCTTCCAACTGTTCCATCTCTTCTGCCTCTGCCACCCCTGAGACAGCAAGATCAAGTTATCCTCTTCCTCCTTCTCCTCAGCCTATTCAACATGAAGATGGTGAGGATAAAGGCCTTTACAATGATCGTCTTCCACTTAATAGTACATAAATACAATTTCTTATGATTTTCTTAATAACATTTTCTTTTCTCTGGCTTACTTTATTGCAAGAATGCAGTATATAATGCATATTGTTACCAGCGGCAAATTCATATGGGTTGGCAGCAAACTCAATCCTTGCCTCCTCAGAGAAAATAAATTAGCCAAGAGGCAGAAGTAGGTTTAAGGCAGGGGGAGAGACTGAGGCAAGTTTTAGAGCAAGAGTGAGAGTTTATTGAAAAGTTTTAGAGCCGGAGCAAAAGAAAGCAAAGTACACTTGGAAGGGGGCCAAGCAGGAAACTTGAGCTATCCAAGTGACCCGTTCAGCCCTTGACCTGGGATTTTATACATTGGCATGGTTCTGGGGTTTTATTTTCTCCTCCTTTAATCCTTCCCTTGGGGAGGGCTGTTGCTCAGCTGCCACATGCGCAGTGTTGGTCTGCACTCGGGAGAGTGACCGCACGCATAATACATTTACTAAGCTTGTGCTCATGTTCTCTGGGAGTGATTTTCCTTTGTGGGTCAAATGCCTCTAAAGGAAGCTCTTACATCTGCCATTTTGCTTCTTCCTGTGCATGTTTGAGCCTGCTCACCCAACTCCTGAGATCTTATCAGGAGGCTATGGATCACCAGCTTTGGGTGTTAGTTCTATCTATTGGGAGACTGCCTTCCTATACATTTTCAGAAAGGCAGTTTTACAACTGCCAAACCGTCATCTGTTGGTCACCTGACATTCCTAGGGGAGCCCTTTTTTGCTCTTCTCATGTCTGCCTAACTACCTACTCTAATAATATAACATAGAAGACATGTGTTAATCAACTGTTTGTATTATTTATTTATGTATTTAGAGACAGAGTCTCACTCTGTTGTCCAGGCTGGAGTACAGTGGCCTGATCTCGGCTCACCGCAACCTCCACCTCCCTAGTTCAAGCGATTCTTGTGCTTCAGCCGCCCAAGTAGCTGGGATTACAGGGGTGTGCCACCATGCCTGGCTAATTTTTTGTATTCTTAGTAGAGATGGGGATTTCACTATGTTGACCAGGCTAGTCTAGAACTCCTGGCCTCAAGTGATCTGCCCGCCTTGGCCTCCCAAACTGCTGGGACCCGGCGTGAGTCACCACGTCTGCCCTGTTTATGTTATTTATAAGGCTTCCAGTCAACAGTAGGCTATTAGTAGTTAAATTATCAGGGAGTCAAAAGTTATGTGTGGATTTTCGACTGCATGGAGGGTTTGTGTCCTTAATCTCTATGTTGTTTGAGAGTAAACTGCATACCTTTGTATGTTTTAGTCCATTTGTACTGTGATAACAAAATACTTTACACTGGGTTATTTATAAACAAGATAAATTTATTGCTCACAGTATTGGAGGTTGGGAAGTCCAAGATCAAGGTGCCAACAGATTTGACGTCTGGAAACGGCTTTGTAGATGTTGGCTTGTTGCTGTGTCCTCACATGACAGAAGAAGCAAGGGAATTTTCTGAAGCCTCTTTTATAAGAGAATTAATCCCATTCATGAGAGTGGAACCCTCATGACTTAATCACTTCCCAAGGGCCTCACCTCTGAAAATTATCACTTAGGGTATTAGGTTCCAACATGTGACTTTTTGGGGTGACACCAACATTCAGCTCACAGCAACATGAGATCACATTTAAGAAGAAACCAATTTTTTAATTAAAAATTTCTAAAATTGATGTTGAATATTATATCAAACTATTTGCAGCATTTAAGGAGATGATCATGATTTTTATAAATACAGTAATAGATATTTTAATGCATATTCAATTATTATGTTATCTTTGCAGTACTGATATGAAAACTTAGTCATATTGTATTTTTTTTTTATATGATGCTGGATTCTACTTGCTCATATTTACTTAGAATTTTTGTATTTTCTTAAACTGTTGGTTGAATTTACCTGGGAAACTGGTTGTGTGTATATGTGTATGTCGCTCTCTTTTTTTTTTTGAGATGGAATCTTGATCTTGTTGTCCAGGCTGGAGTGCAATGGCGTGATCTCAGCTCACTGCAACCTCTGCCTCCTGGGTTCAAGGGATTCTCCTGCCTCAGCCTCCTGAATAGCTGGGATTACAGGTGCCTGCCACCATGCCCAGCTAATTTTTGTATTTTTAGTAGAGACAGGGTTTCACCATGTTGGCCAGGCTGGTCTCAAACTCCTGACCTCAGGTGATCCACCCGCCTCGGCCTCCCAAGTGCTGGGATTACAGGCATGAGCCACTGCCCCCTGTCGTGTATGTCTCTTTTTCACAATTTTACCCATCTTTTAAATAGAAATTTGTCTTATTAGATTTTTTCCTTTGATGTTAATGAGTTCATGTAACATGTTTTCCTAGAAAATAATTTATTTTATCCAAATTACAAACTTATCTACCTACTATTGACCAAACTTGTCTCGTGATTCTTTAAATTTCCTCTGTGTCTGTCATTTTCCCATTCAAATTTTTTTTGTCAGTATGTGTACTTTTTCTTCTTTTCTTGGCTAGCGAGCTATAATTTTTAAAAACTACTTTTTTTCTAAAAAACAGCTCTCAGGTTTATTTTTAACACTTTCTGTTTCCTAAATCATTTATTTCTGTTCTTAATTTTAATTCATTCCTGTGGTTTAGTTATTTTTATTTTTTCTTTCTAGCTTTTTGAGTTGAATTCTTAAACCATTACTTTCAATCTTTGTTATTTATTCATATTAGCATTAAAGTCTATGATTTTTCTGATGGTACTGCTTTAGCTGTAGCTCAGGGGTTCTGTAATGTAGTTGTATTGTTATTTTTTCAGTTTCAGTTTCAATGTTTTCATCCTTTGACTCAAGAGTTATTGAATAGAAGGTGCTCTATTTTTCAGATGAGCTATCAAGTCATTAAAAGGGTTTCATACAGCATTTTTTTTTTTGTTTTTTGTTTTGGAGATGGAGTCTTGCTCTGTTGCCCAGGGTGGAGTTCAGTGGCTTGATCTTGGCTCACTGCGACCTCTGCCTCCCGGTTCGAGCAATTTTCCTGCCTCAGCCTCCTGAGTAGCTGGGACTACAGGTACACACCACCATGCCCCACTAATTTTTTGTATTTTAGTAGAGACTGGGTTGGCTGGTCTTGAACTCTTTAGCTCAGGCAATCCGTCCACCTTGGCCTCCCAAAGTGCTAGGATTACAGGCATGAGCCACCACACCTGGCTATTTATTTATTTATCTATTTATTTTAACAGACTCTTTTAGAGCAGTTTTAGGGTCACAGTAAATTTAAGCAGAAGGTACAGAGATTTGCCATATGCTCCCATCTCCACTCACACACAGCCTCCTTCATTATCAACATCTCCCACCAGGGCGACCCCTTTGTTACAGTTAGTGAACCTACCCTGACACATCATTGTCACTCTAGAGTCTGTCGTTTACATTAAGGTTCATTTTATGGGTTTAAACAAATGTATACTGGATACTATTGCAATATTACATAGGATTGTTTCATGGCCCTCTAACATCCTCTGTACCTTGTCTATTCATCCCTTCCACCAACTAATCCCTGGCACCAACTGTCTTTTTACTGTTTTCATAGTTTTGCCTTTTCCAGAATGGTCGTATAGTTGAAATTATACCGTATGTAGCCTTTTTATGTTGGCTTCTTTCACTTAGCAATATGCATTTAAATTGACTTTATGTCTTTCAATGACTTGATAGCTTGTTTCTTTTAAGAGCTGAATAACATATCATTGTCTGAATGTACCAGTTTATCCATACATCTAGTGAAGGACCTCATGGTTGCTTCCAAGTTTTGGCAATTATTAATAATGTTGCTATAAACATTTGTGTGCAGGTTTTTGTGTGGACATAAATTTTCAATTATTTTGGGTAAATGCCAAGGAGTGCTATTGCTGGTAAGAGTCTATTTAATTTTTTTTTTTTTTTTTTTTTTTTAGGTGTTGTCTCGCTCTGTCGCACAGGCCAGAGTGCAGCTGTGCCATCTCGGCTCAATGCAAGCTCCGCCTCCCAGGTTCATTCTCCTGCCTCAGCCTCCCGAGTAGCTGGGACTACAGGCGCCCGCCATCACGCCCGGCTAAGTTTTTGTATTTTTAGTAGAGACAGGGTTTCACCGTGTTAGCCAGGATGGTCTCCATCTCCTGACCTCGTGATCCGCCCACCTTGGCCTCCCAAAATGCTGGGATTACAGGCGTGAGCCACCTCGCCTGGCCCCCAGTCTGTTTAATTTTTAAGAAACTGCCAAACTCTTTTCCAAAGTAGCTGTACCATTTTGCAAACCCACCACCAATGAATCATGATAGTTTCTGTTGCTCCATATCCTCACCAGCATTTGGTGTTATCCGTGTTTTGGATTTTGGCCTTTCTCATAGGTGCCTAGTAGTATCTCATTGTTTTAATTTGCAATTTCTTAATGACACAAGATGTTGAGAATTGTTCCCTATGCTTATTTGCCATCTCTCTGTCTTATTTGGTGAAGTGCCTGTTTAAGTCTTTTGCCTATTTTAAAATTGAGTTGCTAGTTTTCTTATCATTGAGTTTTAAGAGTTTAAAAAATATATTTTGGGTAACAGTTTTTATAAGATATGCCCTTTGCAACTATTGTATCCCAGTCTTGGGAGGCTTGTCTTTTCTTTTCTTGACAGTGCCTTTTACAGAGTGAAAGTTTTAAATTTGAATTAAGTCCAGCTTATCAATTATTTCTTTCATGGATAGTGTCTTTGATGTTGTGTCTAAAAAGTCATAATTATACCCAAGGTCATCTAGAATTTCTCCTATGTTTTCTTCCTGCTTTTTTTTTTTTCTCAAATAATTTACTATCTCTTCTTGTTTTTTTCTAAATATTCCATTAAATGACTTATGCTATAGAGTTCTCATTTTTTTCCATGGCCCCCCCCCCCCCATTCCAGAGTTACCACTCTTCCTGTTTTAACATGAATGGTTGTTCTCTAATGCTGCTGGTTACTCAAATTCCTCCCTGCCTTCCTCTCTCCATCCCTTCCTCCTTCTCTCCCCCCTCCCTCCCTTTCTTTCTCCCTTCTGTTCGCAAACCAGGCATTATTATGGGTGTGATATAGCAGTAAACAAAGCAAAAATCCCTGCCTTAATGGTTTTCACATTCCAGAGGCTGGTGCCATAAAATAAACTAACTGAATAAATAGTAACATATCAATTGGTGATGAGAGAAAAATAGGGTAAAGATGATAAGGAGTGATGGAAGTAGAGAAGGGGTCACTGTTTTGTAGGATGATCAGTGGAGTCCTCCTTGATAAAGTGCATTGGAACAGAGATTAAAGGCAGTGAAGAAAACAATCACAGGGATATCTGGGGAAAAAGGCTTCTAGGCAGAACGAACTGAGGAAAATCTTTTTAGTTTAGAATTTTACACCTAGTCAAACTACCACTGAAATATAAGGATAAAATAAAGACCTTCTGTGCAAGGACATAGAGTATTCAAGTACAATGACTGTTTCTTAGGAAATTTCCATGAGGTGTGGTCCAGCAAAATTGAAGAGTGCAAAGGCATTAAAGTAGGGATGCATTTGGAAGGTTCAAATAGAAAAGGAGGCAGCATGGCTGGAGCTGAGCGAGTGCAAGAGAGAGCAGCAGGAGATGAATCAGAGGTGCAAGGAGGTCATGCATGCAGGACATTGTAGACCACTGGAGGGATGTTGGTCTGCACTCTGTGAGACGAGGCAGGAAAAGAGGGTTTTGCAGAAAGGACATATATTTTCAAAGGATCCTTCTGGCTTTTCTGTGGAGAACAGATACAGGTGGAAGCCGGGGGACTAGGTCTTTTGTGTTAGATTTTGTTTTCTGCATCATATCTACCTCATTTTTTGATTTACTCTTCAATTCTGCCTGGCATGTCTTTAATAGTATCCTAAGAAAGAATGCTTTGAAAGTAAATTCTCCATGTCTCTGTATGCCTAAAAAGGTCTTCATTCTCTCCTTACATGTGAAGAATATTCCAACTGGGTATACACTTCTAACTTGAAAATTACTTTCCTTCAGAATTTTGTAAACCCTATGGTCTTCTAAGACCTTGTACCGAGAAACTTGATGTATTTCTGATTTCTGACCTATTGCTTTTGACTATTCTTTTTATCTCTGGAAGCTTTTAGGATATTCTCTTCAGTTTTCAAGTTCTATAATTTCATGATGATGTAGTATATGGGTGTGCACATGTGTCTTCCCATCTTAGTAGGCACTTTTTGGAGAGCCATATTTTTCAGTTGTGAGGAAATTCTTGTATTGTTTTTAAAATTTCCTCTTCTTAATTCTCTATTTGTTGGATTTTGGACTCTATAGAATGACCTTTGATATTTTTTATTCTTTTTGTTACACGTTTCAACTTTATGTCATTTTGTCCTATTTATTTCTTGGGACATTTTCTCAATACTCTACAAATTATCTACCAGTTTTTTTCTTTAACTTTGCAATTAGACAATTAGATTTTTAAATTTCTGTGAGCACTCTGCTATAAAACAGCATTGTGTGTTTGTTTTGCGAAACAAAGCACGTGTAGAGGAATAGTAAAAGTAGAGTTTTTTTTTATTTGTTTCCTGTTCACCGTGTGATCTCTTTCTTCTGGGTTCATTTCCATTCTCATTTGTTTATTTTCTTTCTATTTTCATAGTGGATGACTTGCTCCCATGTCTGATGGTACTTCCTTAATGTTGGGTGATTTCATGGGGGGCCTGACCTTTATTTGGGTGGTTTCCAAATGCCAGACTATGGTGGTCCCCTTCCCTTCCCTTCCCTTCCCTTCCCTTCCCTTCCCTTCCCTTCCCTTCCCCTTCCCCTTCCCCTTCCCCTTCCCCTTCCCCTTCCCCTTCCCCTTCGCCTTCCCCTTCGCCTTCCCCTTCCCCTTCCCCTTCCCCTTTCCCTTCCCTTTTTTGAGACGGAGTCTTGCTCTGTCTCCAGGCTGAAGTACAGTGGTGCGATCTCGGCTCACCACAACCTCTGTGTCCTGGGTTCAAGTGATTCTCCTGTCTCAGCCTCCTGAGTAGCTGGGATTACAGGCGCACGCCACCACGCCTGGTGAATTTTTATATTTTTAGTAGAGATGGGGTTTCACCATGTTGACCAGGATGGTCTCGATCTCTTGATCTCGTGATCTGCCTTCCTTGGCCTCCCAAAGTGCTGGCATGAGTGTGAGTCACTGCGCTTGGCCATATGGTGGTCTTCTTTGGTTTGTGCCACTTCTCCAGGTGAATGCTCTAATCTCTCTCCTGGAGGAATGGATTCTTGGCTGCTGGCATTTGGTATCTAGGGTGTGAGACTGGAGGTAAGACTCAAGATCACTCCATATTTGGTCCTTCAATTACATGTCCCCATCTTGAGTTCAGGTGTTGGATGTCTCTGACTCCTGCACCATTCTCTTTCAGTTTCTCCAGGATGAGGCCTTCTATTTTCCTGCATATGGGTGTACACCTGCTGCTGGCCTTCTGTGTGGGATTGGAGCTGGGGAGAGGGTGGCAGTAGGCATTTCTGTGTATTACTTTTAACTGCTATCTTCAACTGCATTCCTCTGACTCCAGCTTGCTGGATATTTTGAGGGGGGCGGTGCAATTGGACTCTCTTCCTGTCCAGATGCCTCTTTGCAGACTCTTTGGGCTAGTGCTTCCTCCAGTTTGCCAAATTAGTTACTACTGCTACATCTGCCTTCTGTTTCCTAAAATATGTCAAATTCTCCTGCCCACTGATAGACGTCTTTGCCACCATTCTCTCACCTTGTGGACTGCACAGTTCTTTCCTTTGCTATAATACAAGTGGGGCATAGGAAGAAAGGAGACAAACATTTACTTCATCTACCATCTTTTGATAATTAAAAACTCAAATAGGGTAAATTTAAAAGGAAGAAAAGTAATTCTACCGGCAGAAGATCATTTTGCAGTGGAGTTGAATTAAATTCACTCTGTCACCTCCCTTATGTACCCCTCCCTGTGAAAGGTCCCTGTCATCCTCAAGAACTTTCAGGCACAGAAAACTAGAGGGAGGTTCTGTGAGAGAGCAGGAGTGAGGTCCTGAAAAAGCTTACATAAGTGGCTGGCTCCAAGGGAGAGTGAAGTCATACTAGACTCCCGTGTATGTCTTGGGACAAATTGTGCTGCTGCCCAGCCTCTAGCTCTTCAACATGCTGGAAAATTGGGAAGGTGGAACATAGGAGCTGAGGGCCAAGGCAGGACAGGGCCTAAGTGGCTTTTGCTGCATCTTAACTTGGTGAATCTGAGCTCCCAGGGAGCCCTCTGATTTACAGGCTGGGACCCTTGGAGTAGGCAGCATTTACATGAAGACACCTGTGCTATAAAATTTCTTCAGTTTTAATCATGTGCCTCTGCTTCAGAGCCCTGGTCCCTTCAAGAGGAGCTGAGCGATAACTTTTGTGAGTTAATATCCTATGTCAAGCACCATGCTAGACACACAACAGGCATCATCTCATTCAATTTTTAAAGCAAACATGAAAGATAAGGCTCACTATTCCCATTTCACGGAAGAGGAAGTAGAAGCTAAAGAAATCAAGAAATTCAGAGGCAGAACCTGAATCCAGGATGCTTTGGCCTCTGCAATGAACAAAACATGAGGTAGATTTAGGTCTGTGGTCTCATCAACAACTCCTGGACTACACTTCTGTGCAGGTGTGTTTTGCTTGGCCCATAAACTAGAGGTTTACACAATGTTCTAAAGATATTGAGAATTAGTTGGCAATGTTGGGGGATCAGGAGAGTTTACATAATCACCTGGAATTTCAGCTTTTCTTGAAGAGTCAGCAGACTTCACAGCACTGGGTCTGATATGGTTTGGCAGTGTCCCCACTCAAATCTCATCTTGAATTGTAGCTCCCATAATACCCATGTGTTGTGGGAGGGACCCAGTGGGAGATAATTGAATCATGGGAGTGGGTTTTCCCATGCTGTTCTCATGATAGTGAATAAGCCTCATGAGATCTAATGGTTTTATAAAGGTCAGTTCACCTGCACATGCCCTCTACCCAGCTGCCATGTAAGACGTGCCTTTGTTCTTCCTTCGCCTTCTGCCATAAATGTGAGACCTCCCCAGCCATGTGGAACTCTGAGTCCATTAAACTCTTTTTCTTTATAAATTACCCAGTCTTGGGTTTTTTCTTCATAGTGGTATGAAAATGGACTAATACAGGATCCATAAAGCCTGTGTGGTAACAATACCTTGGAGCTAGGTGAAAGTTACATCCTTTAGAAGGGTAGGAATGTGTTCTGTGGCCTTCCATGTAGTCCCAAAATAATCCACGTAAGCGTCTGGCCCCCAGAGAGCATGACGTTTTTCTATGTAGATGCAGCCAAACTCTACAGATAACACAGATACCTGGTTGCCATTTTGTCACTGTCCCCACCACTCCCTATGACTCTCCATCATAGGCCCTGATGTTGGCGCTTGTTACTAAGCTTCTGCTGTGCTTTTTTTTTTTTTTTTTTAAATAACATTATCTATTGAACTGAATGAGTAATATTAAGAATCTAAATTATTGAATGAGCTGGATTTAGAAGAGGGAACTTATAAAGCAACTTTATGAATTATAAGTATTTCCAGTTCAACTCCCTTTCTGGGTTCATTTTGTCATTTTTTTTCCTGGATGAATCTTGAGCTGGTGCATCTTAGATAGTGAGAAGTTTACTCAGTCTAATAAGAATGTCACTTCAACCTTCTTCCTCTCCCATCTTCCTTCATATCTGCCACCAGCCTGCAGCTGGGTGATGTGGCTGGTTGATTGGCTTATCTTACCTCTCCTTGCTGCATCTGCTTCTAGTGCTTGGCTGCTGCCTTCAATACCACCATGTCAAGAGTGTGACAAGGCAGTTTAATGAGACTAGAAAGGTTGAAACTGGCTCAGGTTGGTGTCCTCCGGATTGAGCTAACCCTTTTTAGTTCCCATCTGGGATCTCTCCCTGCAATCCAGCTGCTTTTGACTCCCTTCAGTCTCTGGGCTTCCCTGGGGCCTCAGGACCCTCCAAATGGTACTGTTGGGCAGTATTCATTTTTGGATGACTCTAGACAACCTTGCATTTGTGGGTTCCTCATCTGGGCTTCTGAGAAACCCGCATGTTTATTCTGCATACTTTCTGTTTAACTAATTCCCTATATCAAATTCTCTCTGTTAGATATAACTGGTGTGGTTTCTGTTTCCCTGGCTGGACCTCAGACAGGCAGCTCTGGCATCTAACCATTTTCTCAGTGCTCCAAATGAGATGCTAATTGCCTTCAAGAGGCATCAGTTAACTTCTAACTGTGCTTCAAAAATTAATTTTTCACTTGAATTCTCTCTCTCACCCCATGTCCATCTCTTCCCATCTCTTGTTTTCTCCCCGCTTTATTATGCTGAGAATGTGGTACATTTGCCACTGGTTAGCTCACAGTACCTATAGCAATGACTCTTTTAGTCAAAGTTGTTGGTGGGAAGAGGGAAAGAGTTATATATATCTATATGAATTCGGAATCATGGTTCACTTATAGATATTATTTCTACTTAGCAATGTTTGTTATTCAAGCAAAATAACCAAAGGAGGAATGATTCATTTGGAAACCTGATTTATAGTAGACACAGGGCAGGTTAAATAATTTAACGGTTTCTTGACTTTGGATCTCTTCACTTACAGAGTCTATTCTGTGAATATTTATTCTACTGACATTTGGTGTAGGTCTAGCATTATCGTCCTTATGAGATATGCTGAAAAAATGTGTGAGTGATTGAGAAAATGGTTTTATAATTCAAAGGGCTAGAATTCTGAGGCTGACAAGACTTTGAAGGGTTTGGTTTATCTCCTTGCCTTCAGGCAAGTAAACTCCAAAATCAATTTAGATGAAAAAATATTCAGAGAATTTCCCCTATTGCTTTTATTAGTTTAATTTGTATGTTAAAAAGAATTTCATCCAGAAAACCTTCCTTTGATCCTATTCTGAATTGATTTAGTGCTTCCTTCCCTCACTCATTAATTCAACACCTTCTTTTTGAGTCTTTACTACGTGCCAGAGACTGTTTGCAAAGGAGACACAGTCTTGACGTAGCCCCAAATGTTTGCACCAGGACAGATGAGTGGAATGGATGTTACAGGAAGACAGAGCTCAGCTCAATTAAGAAAGAGCTTTCCAAGAGTGAAACATGTCCAAGTTGGATTGGGCTCAAACACAGCCTTAGGTCACTTTGCCAGAAGTAGAAAAGATGGGAGCAGCTGCTGGAGGGATAGAATAGATGACCTTAAAGAGCCACTTCAACTTTAGGATCCTGTCTCTCGTCTGAGTTCTTCATTACAATGCTGGCTCTTTCTTCCCTTTGGCTTTTCAGGGAATTCGTTCTTCTATTTTCTTGGGCTGATAGGAAGCCTGATCACGTGGCAATTGACTAGTAGTTAACTGGCAATTGCCTAGTAATTAATACCAGAGAAATGACTCATCCTCCTGATTTCATTTAGAAGGATGCTCCCTGATTCCCCTCTCTCCTCCCTATCCCACCCCTGAGGTGGTGCCCCTGGTTGCATTCTCTATCACATCAAACCCTTCCTTCATTGCACTTGTCGCAAATGCAACTTTACTTTTATTTGTGTGATCTTTATATAATATGCATCTATTTTATCACTGTATTCCACCTTCTAGCTCCTAACACACTGCCTGGCACATAGTAGATGCTTAATGTTACAAGTTTATATGTATATAATGTGCATGTATCATATATATAATTTATATGATATATACACAGGTGTCTCATATATAATGTGTACATACTTAATACACATATCTATTCTGAAATGACTGAATATCTTCAGTCATTGACTGGATTTGTATAAAGCAATAACAGCAGTGACAAGAAAACAATGACATTTTATTTTTTTAAGGAATTGACTCATTATTTTGGGGTCTGACAAGTACAAAATCTGTAGCATGCTATAAATTCAGGTAAATACTGACCTTACAACAGTCTTGAGTCTGAATTCTGCAGGGCAGCAGGTTGGAAACTCAGGCATGCTTTCCATGTCGCGGTCTTGAGAATTTGTTCTTCCTCTGGAAACCTGTCTTTACTCTTGAGGCCTTCAGTTGATCTGGGGAGACCAAGCTGCACCATGGATGGCATTCTGCTTTATCCAAAATTTACTGATTGTAGATACTAATCACATCTAAAAAGTACCTTCACAGCAACTAGTGTTTAACCAAGTGACTGGGCACCAGAGCCTGGCCAAGTTGACACATGAAGTTAACCATCACATATATAGCAATAAAACTTACTCTTGGCTACACAGTAGGTTCCAGGTGCCATGTTGGGCACTGGGCAGAAAGGCACTAAGATGGCCCCAATAATTCTTTCCTCCTGGTATCTGTACCTTTGTGTAATCCCCTCCCCTTGAGTGTGGGCAGGACCTGAGATTTGCTTCTAACCAATTGATACGGTTTGGCTGTGTCCCCACCCAAATCTCATCTTGAATTGTAGATCCCATAATTCCCATGTGGTGTGGGAGGGACCTGATGGGAGGTAATTGAATCATAGGGGCGGGTCTTTCCTGTGCTCTTCTCGTGATAGTGAATACGTCTCAAGAGATCTGCACATGCTCTCTCTTGTCTGCCATCATGTAAGACAGGGCTTTGCTCCTCATTTGCCTTCCACCATGTTTGTGAGGCCTCCCCGGACATATGGAAGTATGAGTCAGTGAAACCTCTTTCCTTTATGAATTACCCAGTCTCGGGTATGTCTTTATTAGCAGCATGAGAACAGGCTAATACACCAGCAGACTGCAGCAAAGGTGATGGGATGCATGACTGTAGGTCCTGCGTATGTAAGAGTGTGTTATACAGTCTGGAGTGAGGGCCTCTCTTCATGCCCTGGAAAAAATAAGCTGCTGTGATGTGAACTGCCTATGGAGAGGGCCATTTGGCAAGGAGAGAGGGCCTCAGTCCTACACCTGCAATGAACTGACTTCTGCGAGCAGCCATGTGCACTTAGAAGCGGTCCTTGAGCTTCAGATCAGACCGCAGCCCCACCTACCACCTCAGTTGCAGCTTTGAGAGACCCAGTGCAGAGGACCAACAAGGCGGTGCCCAGACTCCTGACACAGGGAAGCTATGAGATAATAAGAGTGCACTGTTTTAACCTCCTATGTTTGTGGTACTTGGTTATGCAGCAAGAAAAACCTGACTCTTACACCATTGCCTAAGGTGGGTGTCATTTCTCCATTTCCTAGATGAGGTGCTGGGGCTCAGAGATGTCAGCTATCTTGCCCACATCAGAGCTACTTCAGAGCAGAGCTGGGACTCCGAGTCCCAGTGTGTCTCAGCCCGTGCCCATGGTTTCCCTGCAGTGAAGTGTGGGAGAACAGACCAGAGAATGGACTCTGTGAAATGGTGAGGATGGAAAGAAGAAACCAATCTGCTGGGCACCCGTATGTAGAGAATCCAGCAGGTGAGATTTAAATTTCCTTTCTCACCTAAGAAAGACTCCAGGAAGCTGGATCCCTCTTTTTCAGTGCCAAGAGATTCTCCAGGCCTCCCTCTGAGGATAACCTTAAAATATCCAGGGGATTTTTAATTAGCAACAAAGAGCTTTAAACATTGAACTAATCTTCCTTTGAAGGACTTTGATGCAGACCCAGTAGGTTAAGAAGGGAGCACAATGCCATGGGGTGGGGGTGGAGGAGGAGTGTGGGAATCACGACTGCTCTTGTCAGGGCCTAAGCTGAGCCAGCCTGATGGTGCACAAAGCCTGCTTGACAACTGTCCTCCACTCTCATCACCGTAAATTAGCTCCCTGTGGATAATGCTGCTTCCTATTATCTACAGATGCCAGGATGTTTTATTATTCCTACCTTCTGGGTCTTTCTGTCTGTCTGCCCTAAGTGCAAGAGACAGGCATAGTATGGCCTTTGGGAGCCCTGACTCTATTTTTGTACACTAACCTGCATTGTGAGATGCACACATTAAATTTGTTCACAAGATGAAGAGAACCAGGGCCAGAGTGACAGGGCATGGTGTTAGGTCCTTGCCCCACTTTCTGTAGTGGGCTCTCAAGAGATGAGGAGGGCCTTCCCTGGGTCTTGTGTAGTCCCATGGGTGGTAAACTGATTCCTTCTGGAAAGAGATCCTTGGTAATGTTTTTCCCTTTTCGATAAAATGGGTAGTTGATTGTTCTTTCTGAGTCTCATTGTACCTTCTAAGAACCTTCTCCAGGTTAATCCTGTGGGAAGCTACCTCTTTCTCTCTCAACTTCAGAGCTCAGGTTACTGTTCCTTCTCAGTCTGTGCCTTAGCTTTGCGTTCTCTGTTCCATGATATATGACGTGTTCCATGAGATGGCCATGCCTATAGCTCGCTGACTTTTCCTCCTCCCCCTGTCCCCACTCTACCTGAAGCTCCAGCTCTTAGGAGTCGCCTGCATTGCTGGAACATTGCCTGACCTCTCATTCTTACTTCCATCCTTAGCAGAGGCTGTTCCCTCCATGTGGAGTCCCCCGCCTGCCTCCTGGACACACCTGTCTCCAAAGCACAACATCAGTGTTGCTTTCCCTGCAAAGTACTGCCAGTCCCCAGTATTACCTCACAATGTATTCCAGCTCTTGATTACCAGCTGTGAAGCTCTAGGCAAGTGATTTGCTGCTCCATAGCTCGGTTTTGTAGGGTACAAAATATGTCTGATAATAATGCCTACTTCATGTGGTTGTTGTGAGTTGTAAGTGAGAAAATACATGAAAAGGGCTTAGCACGATGTCTGATGCATACAAAGTGCTCAAAAAATAGTTAGACATTATTTCATGCTGGCTATATCAGTTTAGCTATCTTTCTCCTCTCCAAATCCATGAGCACTGTGAGGACATGCTGGTTATTATTGCTGAGTAACAAACTACCCCCACATTTAGTAGCTTAAAACCACAATAATTATTAATTTTGCTCACAAACCTGCAATTTTGGAAAATTCAGCTGGTTTGGGAAGAATTCATTCTGGTTGCTCCATGAAGCAATAGCTGAGTCTATTGCTTGGGTGTCCTTGTTGATCACTGGGCCTAACTGTGGCTGGTTGTGTTCTCCAAAAATGGCTGTAACCTGCTCTTCTTGCAATGTAACTTTGACACTCTTCCCAATAAGAGATGGGGTCTATATTCCTTCCCCTTGCATGTAGGTGGGCTCGTGACGATAGTGGGAGAGATGCTGTGTGACCTCTGAGGCTGGGACATAAATGGTGACACAGCTTACAAACTCGTCCTTTTGAAGTGCTTGCTCTTGGAATCCAGTCAGCATGTCATGCTGTGAGGAAGCCCAAGTAGTCCATGGATAGGCTCATGTGTGGAGGAAATAAGGCCCCTGGCCAGCATCCCTGGCTGAGCTCCCAGCTGGTATGCAGCACTACCACAACGCCTATGTGAGTGAGCTGTCCTGAAAGTGCATCCTTTCCAAAGCTGCCTCAGCTCTTGCTTCACGGAGCAGAGAAGAGACAACCCAGCTAAATCCATCCCAAATTGCAGATTTGTGAGCAGAATAAATAATTATCATGGTTTTAAGTTACTAAATTTTGGGGGTAGTTTGTTACTCAGCAATAATAAAAAGTGTGTCCTCTTTAGACCTTGAATTGGAGGATTTCCAGTGTCTATGGTCTGTATGTTTCTGTACCATTGCCCCCCTGCCCCATTTCAGATGTTAAAATAATCACCCCCAAGTGATGATATTTGGAGTTGGGGCATTTAGGAGGCAGTTAGGTCACGAGGGTGGAACCTTCATGATGGGATTAGTGTTGTTATAAAGAGAGACACCAGAGATCTCCCTCTCTCTCCTTCCACCATGTGAACACAGTGAGAAGGCAGCTGTCTGCAACCCAAGGAGAGAGACTTCACCAAAACCCAGCCTTAATGATGTCTTGATCTCGGACTTTCCAGCCTCCAGAACTGTGAGAAACAGATGTCTGTAGTTCATAAGCCATTCAGTCTACGGTGTTTTGTTACAGCAGCCCGGATGGACTAAAATACCAGCCATAGTGTATTAAGTGAACGTACCAAGGAATTCAAATGCCAAAGTCAGTGTCAGGAGAGGTCAGAAAGGGGCACATCACCAAGAAGGAAGTTGGGGTAGAGGTGAGCTGGAAGGGCTGGGAGTGTCTAATGGCCTCGAGGGAGAGAGGACGGCATTCTGGTAGGGAAGAATGAGTCTGGGGGCAGCAGGGATGGCAGAGGCAGATGAGGCTGTGTGTCTGGGAGGAAGCTGAGCATGCAGGAGGCATCCTTCAGCATCAGGATAAAGACTGAATTAGATTCATTTTAGATCCCATGATCCATTGTAGATTCCACAACAAGAGAGTGACTTGGTATGCAGGTATTCTGGAATGATTTGTGGGGGCACAGTTTCCAGGGTAGATTGGGTTGGGCAAGAGGCCGGGGAGGGTGAAGGGGAGTTTCAGCAGGATCCATGAAGCAGGATTGTTGTTGGTCAGGAGACCTCTCCCCTGTGAGGTCTCTCTCATCAGTGCTCCACGGGCACTGCCCAGGACCCCCTGATGTCCCTTGTTCTACCCGCTCGGTTGCCTACATAGCTTCTAGTGGCACTGCCTCTTTGTTAGTGAGGTGATGTGTAGACCCTGATGACAGCTTAGGTTTGAATCCTGGCTCCAGTTCTTATTTGTCTGTGTATTCTTGGGGAAGTTAACTAATCTCTTTACCTCAGTTTCCTCATTTGTGAAATGAGAATAATAATGATACAGGACTTTGTGAGATAATTAGTTCACTATACAAAGAGGAAATAAACAGTGATGTTCACATTATTATTATTATTAGAGATGGAATTTCACTTTGTCACCAGGCTGGAGTGCAGTGGCATCATCTCAACTCACTGCAACCTCTGCCTCCTGGCTTCAAGCGATTGTCCTGCCTCAGCCTCCTTAGTAGCTGGGACTACAGGCATGTGCCACCATGCCCAGCTAATTTTTGTATTTTTAGTAGAGATGAGGTTTCACCACATTGGCCAGGATGGTCTTTATCTCTTGACCTCGTGATCTGCCTGCCTTGGCCTCCCAAAATGCTGGAATTACAGGTGTGAGCCACCATGCCCAGCCAAGTTCACATTATTTTATGGCATGTCTTCTACATGTTTCCATAGCAGGACTTTGGCATTAGGTATGTACTCATCTTTTGTTTAGTACTCTGGGGCTTCTCAAATACCCATCCATCACCAGCTTACAGTATATCCTTTAGATGGGTTGCTTGAAGAGATGTCTGAGCTCATCCAGTATACACGCATTTAATCAAATTTTTTGTTATCTCACTATTTCCACATTATGTTGTTCTTCACTTCCAGATGGTTGGTAAAATTCATGCACTCTACATTTACGAAACTGAACAAAATCATTTTCCTTTAAGAGGGTTCAAGCCAAGTAGATAATCACAAAACATCCTAAGTGGCTTTTGACCATGGGGAGAAGTAAGGCCAGAAAGATGACATTCCCCAGAATTGGAGCTGACATGAGTCCTACTGAAGATAGCTAAAACCTGGAGCCTATAGTTAGGAAGGGATTTGAAACAGATCATATCAGTAAGAATTCCTCTCTCACCTTCTCTCTCTTTCTCTGTTGTTCTCAATTCCTATATCCATCCACCCACCTCCCACCCATCCACCCATCCACCCATTCACCATCCATCAGTCCGTCCATCCATCCATCCTCCATCCATTCACTATCCACCAAACCATCCATCCATCCATCCACCCAGCCACCATCCATCCATCCATCCACCATCCACCATCCACCATCCACCATCCATCCATCTTTCTTGCATACTGCCAGATCTTTTTTATCTAAAAAGCAAGCTAGAATTGATATATTTGTTAACTTGATTGGTTACTCAGTTGAATTGACCAAACTGATTACCTGTTTTAGTTATATAGACCCAGTTCAAATATTAACACATTGTTCTGGGAGTCTTTATTTGTATTATTATTATTATTATTATTATTATTTATTTATTTATTTTTTTGAGACCGAGTCTTGCTCTGTCACCCAGGCTGGAGTGCAGTGGCGTGATCTCGGCTCACTGCAGGCTCCACCTCCCGGGTTCATGCCATTCTCCTGCCTCAGCCTCCCAAGTAGCTGGGACTACAGGCGCCCGCCACTACGCCCAGCTAATTTTTTGTATTTTTAGTAGAGACGGGTTTCACCGTGGTCTCGATCTCCTGACCTCATGATCAGCCCGTCTCGGCCTCCCAAAGTGCTGGGATTACAGGCGTGAGCCACCGCACCTGGCTATTATTATTATTTTTTGAGACAGGATCTCGCTATGTCGCCTAGGCTGGAGTGCAGTGGCATGATCTTGGCTCACTGCAACCTCTGCCTCCCAGGTTCACTCCTGCCTCAGCCTCCTGAGTAGCTGGGATTACAGGTACCTGCTAACATGCCCAGTTAATTTTTTGTATTTTTTAAGTAGACACGGAGTTTCACCATGTTGGCCAGGCTGATCTCGAACTCCTGACCTCAAGTGATCCGCCTGCCTTGGCCTCCCAAAGTGTGGATTATAGGTGTGAGCCACCACGCCCAGCCAGTATTGAGCTGTGTTTTTGATATGTGATTCATTCTTAATATTTATCATTGTGAATAGGTGCTTGCTATAAATGAAGGTGGAGCTTATACGTATATTCGAAGCTCCAGTGGGTTGATGATAACTCCCCTATAGTCTTGTGTTCCTATAGGCATTCATGATGGATGCTTTTTCTTAAGGCCAGAAGGACAAAAAGCTTCCATGGTGTTGATTGGAGCCATAAAATGAAACACATAGGAAAAGCACATTGCTTCCATTACAAATCTTTCCTATATTGGATATAGAATCCTCTTATTTCGTAAGGCCTTCAAGCACTGACTTTTTTTAAAAAAAACTTTTCTCTTTCATTTATGGATGGTGCCTCAGGCATCCACTATATGATGGGTTCTTAATAAATAATAACAACAGTTATTATTATGGAGCAGAAATTTGCTGATCCTTTCACATGAATGGAACCTTGAGACCCCTTTTCTATTATGTAGGAGGGTGTATTTGTTTTAACACTACATTATTGTAGCTTTTTATTTCAATGCATCAGCATTCCATTTATCCACATGCTTTGGAATTTATGGTTATTACTGTGTCTGTTTTTCTGTCTCCTTTATATGGAAAAGCTTCAAGTTCTTTTCTTTCTAAATTTCAAGAGTTAAGATAACAGCATAAAATGCATAATATATTTATGCCTCAGTAAACAATGTAGGAAGTGAATGAACCTCTGCATGTGATTAGACTCATTTTGTCTGTATTTTTCACGTATGAAGAATTTCTGATCAGTTTCTTCCTTATCACTTTGGGAAATAGTAGAAAATGTGATTAAAGGCGTACATACTCTGAGCTGTGTTCCCAGAACTGTTTTTATTTAGTATTGCTGTATTTAGGTGATGAGGTGGACTTTTCAAGTCACCCTATATTCAGTAAATAGATTGCATTTAAACCTCTTACAGATCTCCGCTTGGGGATGATTGAGGACAGAGTTTTTTTTGTTGTTTGTTTTTGCTTTAAATATTTTACAAAGTGCTTTGGATGAAAAGATTTCAATAAGGGTGATACATTTTCCACCACTTCATGAAATGAACATGACATCGTGTTTTCTTCATGACTCAAAGTTGTTGTGAACCTTAGTTGTAGGGCATTGCAATTTCTTCGGGCGTTATCCAGATGTTCTCACACAAAACATCTCCAGGCTGCTTTCCTGAACATCTTTGTCAGTTCTGTCAGCCCCTGCATTATCGTTTTTTTTTCTGTCTGCTGCCGTTTGTGCCTCCAGTGTTCCCTTCCTTCTTACTCTTTTTTTTTTTTTTTCTTTTTTAAGGTGGAGTCTTGCTGTGTCACCCAGGCTGGAGTGCAGTGGCGTGATCTTGGCTCACTGCAACCTCTGCCTCCCGGGTTCAAGTGATTCTCCTGCCTCAGCCTCCCAAGTAGCTGGAATTACAGGTGTGTATCACCACGCCCAGCTGTTTTTTGTATTTTTAGTAGAGGCAGGGTTTCATCATATTGGCTGGGCTGGTCTCGAACTCCTGACCTCAAATGATCCACCCATCTCGGCCTCCAAGGGTCCTGGGATTACAGGCATGAGCCACCATGCCCAGCCCCTCTTACCCTATACTTACAATATGAACTTTGAGATGGAGAAATACATAATCGACACTGTTGTTATTGTATGTTAAATGAGAATCTGTAAGCTAGGAGAAAGGTATGTTGTATTGTGTGACTCCTCTGGGCACCCAAATGGGATTTATAAGATTGTTTCAGTGGGAAGAATGTATTTTCATGGCAAGAAAACTTTTAAATAATTTATTTGGAATAAACTTTTCAACAAAACCATTGCAAGGAGTGGAGAATGGCTTTTGCACTGTATTTTCATCTCCTGGAGTCCAGGGACCACTTGCTTTTCTTAGGACCTTGTGTTGTGCACCTGGCACCTAACTTCTGTTAGGAAAAGTGGCACAGGAAAATAGCTAATGATAAAAACTTGTGACTTATGTGGCACTTTATCATTTGTAAGCCCTTTAATAAACAATATTTCATTTAATCTTCACAAAAATCTTGTGAAGGGGCTTTTCCTATTCCAATTTTACAGAAGAGTAAACTTAGGTCACATCCACGCCTCTTGTGAAGAGACGAGTGTTATCAGTTGCAGGCCCAGTTCTCAGCCATCCTGTTGTCTACAGAGAGCAAAGAGGTCCCCCCAGGCCCCTCCTGATTTGTTAACACTAAGGTCGCATTGTGTGAATCAGTTCAATCCAAGCATGTTTATTAAGGGTGCTTTGAACAAAAGTCCAGCCCTTTGCCCTTGCCTGGGATTTTCCTGAGCCTTCAATAGAAATCTCTCAAGAGGAGAGTGTCTGAGACCTCTAGTGCTGAATACATGCTCTATTCAGAGAATATTTAGGGTAGACCATCCCATCTTCCCAGCTGTCCTAATCAACCAAAAAAATTTGTATAAGCCTATAAACTGCAGCTAAACTCACATCTATTGTGGTTATATATGTGGACTGATGGTGGCTTTTTCCCTCTACATTAATCAATTATGTTTTTTTCTAAGTTGCTTTTCTATCTAGTCAGAATCTACTTAAAATAAAAGTGTGTAGGACTTTGAATTGGAAAACAGGTTGGCTGTATCCAGTAAAGCTAATCACATGCTTACCCTATAATGCAACAATTCCCATTCCTACGTCTACACCCAAAAGAAATGACTGACAGACAGGTACAAGAATGTTTAAAGCTGCTTTTCTGATATTCATCCACGATTGGAGATATTCCAAAGGTCTATCCTCAGGAGAATGGACAAACATAATATTACAGAACAAAACAATAAGAATTACTGATGTACACCAGAGCATGGATGAATGAATAAAACAAGCAAGATCCAAAAGAATCCATTGATGTGAGGTTCAAGAACTGCATAGCTGATGTATGATGATAGCAACTGTATCAGTATTCATCTCTGTGAGGACAGTTGTGGACCAGGATGGAGCACAAGGAGCCTGTTGGATGCTGAAAGTATTCTTTTTTTTTTTTTTTTTGAGATAGCATCTTGCTCTGTCACCCAGGCTGGAGTGTAGTGGCGCGATCTTAGCTCACTGCAACCTTTGTCTGCCGGGTTCAAGTGATTCTCCTGCCTCGTAGCTACTCAGTCTCCTGAGTAGCTGGGACTACAGGTGCGTGCCACCACGCCCAGCTAATTTTTGTATTTTTAGTAGAGACGGGGTCTCACCAGGTTGGTCAGGCTGGTCTGGAACTCCTGATCTCATGATCTGCCCACCTCGGCCTCCCAAAGTGCTGGGATTACAGGCGTGAGCCACCGCACCCAGCCAAAAGTATTCTATTTGTGGACTCAGTAGTGATTACATAGATGGAGATGTGAGTTAGTATTCATTGAGCTCCTACTGGATGCTGTGCATGCTACTCAATCTACCCCTGCAGGACCCAGGCACTCATGCCTCCACTGCTGGGAATGTTAACATCACAGGGCTCTCGACTAAGTCCATCTCTAGAAATTGCCCTTGATTATGTTCCTCCCCGAGAATAGCCAGCATGCAGAGACTGGTCTTTGGAGGAAAGACGTGAACCCGTGCCAATTAAGGCACCTCTTCAGGGCCATACCAGTTCTGGAGCTCTTATAGGATCAGTCAAACCTTTCTCATGACTGCATTGCAGCCCAGCTCTTCTCTCTGTCGTGTGCTGCTGCTTTATTGCCTGATACGTAAGGTTGGCTACCTGCTTTGTAGAGCTCAATGCAAAATAAAAATAAAAATGTGGGCCTCCATTCACACATTATGAAGAATTCCAAAATGTTGACAACAGAGCTTTAGATGAAGTGAAGGCCCTTCTATGTGCACAACCTGGTACTGTGGCACGGGTTGTACTCTTGTGAAGTCAGCCGGGTGCTAATCTGGGAGCATGCCCCTGTCAACCACCAGAATGCAAATCTCTGTCTCAGAGGCTCCTCCCCACAGGGAAACCTGGACAGTGATGGAGCTTCACAGTGAAGATTTAGGCACTTGACTGTACCTGCTGTATTGAAGAAAAAATTAACAAAATAGTAGAAAAATTGTAAGAGCATCTGGTAGGATGAATAATGCCTCCCAAGGATGTCCACATCCTAATTCCCAGAACCTGTGAATATAATTACCTTACATGGTAAAAGGAACCTTGCAGATTGAAGAAAAATTAACAAAATAATAGAAAAGAAATTGTAAGAGCATCTAGTAGGATGAATAACACCTCCCAAAGATGTCCACATCCTAATTTCCAGAACCTGTGAATATAATTACCTTACATGGCAAAAGGTACCTTGCAGATGTGATTAAGTTAAGAATCTTGAGATGGGGAGATTATCTTGGATTATATGGTGGGTCCAATGTAATCACAAAGGTCTTTATAAACAGGAGTCAGGAAGCTGACTTTGAAGAGGGTGGAAGGGGCCACAAGCCAAGGGAGCCAGAAGGCCCCTGGACACTGGAAAAGTCAAGGACACAGATTCTCCCCTAGAACCTCCAAGTAGGAACATGACCCTGCTTGTATGCTGATTTTAGCCCCACAAGACTCCTTCTGGACAACTGACTTCCAGAACTGGAAGAGAATAAATGTGTTGTTTTAAGCCACCCAGCTTGGGGTACTTTGTTATAGCAGTCACAAGAAGCGAAAACAGAGCTGCTGCTCTTCTTCACTTATGTGGGGACTGGTCCTCTGTAAAAGCAAGCTGGCTAAAGGGATCTAGGAATGACATGGGGAGCATTTTCCCAGACTTGTGACCCAAAGCTGTCCTGGAAGGATGCGGGGCCCGGTTCTCTGGCTTCTTTGTCCTGGATGTGGGAAGTGTAGACTCCCTCTGCAGGCCCTGGATCCTGGGACAGGGATAGAGATCCTGGCCACGGGGCAGGGTGAGCGGGCATGGAGAGCTTCTCTTCCTCTGTGGTTGACTGGGAGAGACAATGTTTCCATCGCCATCTCCAGTGCATTTGCTTTTGCCTAAGCTTCCAGGTCACAGGCCATCCTAGGGTGGTTTTCCGAAGCCCACCTCCTGCTGCCCCTGCCTGTATTCTTCCCAGCTCCTCTGCCCAGTCTGGATCCATCTTGGCTGCTGCAGACATTTTGGCCCTTGCTGCCCCGAGTCCCGCATCGTGCCTGGTATCCTGGGCAGTCATCTCTGCAACCAGGCCTCTGACGGCACCTGCTCCAACCTGAGGGTTTCCCTGGCCTGGGGCCAATCAGAACTCTCCAGCCCCATTTCAGATCACTGAAAATGCCAATTCATTTTCCTCTTCCTTATGGTGAGCTTTCCAGTGTCCCCTGGATTAACTTGATGTGTTATGGGAGCTCCATGTTCTCAGGGTGTAGAATTTGTTCTTTCAGAATGAATGTGTTCATTACAGGCCTCTGTAAATTGTGCTTCTGTGCACTGCACGGTGAGGAAAGCATAATAAAAAAATAACTCCACGAGTTCTTCTCCTTCCAGCTCATGGAAGTCAGCCCTGCGGGGTGCCCCCAGTCCATTGGCACAGCAGTAGAGACAGATGTGCAGGGCATAGGCAGTGACTGCCTGGGCCGATCTGAAGCATTTGCCCAGGGCATGTTGTATTTAAATTGGTTCTCTGCCAGATTGGCTGGAAAACAGTCAGAAGTTCAAATGAAGTCGGCCTTGATTCGTTTATTAGTTGTTTGGTTATTGGGAACCCCAAGGAAAGAGGGAATGATCCCATGAAAAGGTATCTTCACGTGGTGGCAAGAGCACACGGGTCAGACACAGACAGACCTGGGCTCACAAAGCACTACCACTTTCTAAAAGGTAAGATTTTGGGCGAGCTCCCGGTCACCTCATTCATACAATGGGTAATAATAATATCTACCGTTTAGAGTTGTTGATGAGTTAAATGAAATGATACAAATAACCTCATTTAGTACCTGGCATATGGCAAGGGCTCCAAACCGCCCCCCTGCAATAGTCTCACCTTGCATTATAGTCTAGTTATGCTAGACTTCTAAAGATCCAGGCTGCAGGCACTACCAAACATGAATATGGAACAGTTTTCTTATTCTGTATTTTGTAATTTCTTATTCTGTAATACTGTTCTTCCTACATGCTGAGCAATGGCTCTCAGTTGTGCAGGGGAAGTGTGGGTCCCTATTAGAATAAGTCACTGCTCAGCCTTGCCCTTCAAATTAGATTTGGATTTGCTGCTCTTGGCATTGTTGGAGGAAAAAGGCTTTTTCAAATTCTTAAGTGGAATTAGCACCAAGTTTGGAGGCCTCAGGTCGCATAGTTTTTCTATACTGCGAGGAAGGCCCTCCTTCACTTATGAAGGCTGGGGCATGAATTTCACTGCTCTAGAGGTGGGAAAGCCCAAGCCTGGCTCTTCTAGCTTAGTGAAGTATGTGTGTAGAGGACTACGTGCTCGCAAACGAGGCGTTCCCGATAAGTCCTGCTCTTGCAAACGAAGCAGGGTGTTGGGGGCTTGTTTATGTGTAAACAGCTTGAAAATCCAGAAAGTCAGGGAAAGGTCAGAAAAACAACAATGTGTCTTGTGACTTGGCAACATTCCACAAACGACTGTATAAAATAAAGCAGAGCGCGCCATTTGAGGCGGCCGCCCTGTTTGTCTTGTCTTGTGTTGTCTTGTGTGTTCATTCCTTTGTTTAGGAAACACGCGGACCCCAACACATGTGGTAAAGAAGGGATAGAGTCAGAGAACAATCCCTGGGGAGTGGCAGCAGTGCTTTAGAAACATCGGATAGGGACAGGAGAGGTCTCCTGAAAGATGGGACCACTTGAATGCTTGCCTGCCTTGTCTTCTAAGAAGATGCCTGTCCTCTGTCCCTTCCAACGTGATGCATATTGATAGTACAGCAGTGTTGAAAGGAGGGGGCTAGATCAGTGAGGTTGGCTTGAACATGGTGGAGTGTGGGATACAAAGATCCCTGTCCCCCAGTGATGGAAGGTGTAGGCCTGTGGCTGGGTCTTTGAGCCTGGTGGTAATTGGCCCTAACCACGGACTCTTGAGGGGAGGTTTCTCATGTTGAGGACAAAAAGCCACACTCTGGAGACCACAATATGATGGTGATAAGCTCTCCAGCCACTCAGTAGCAGAGACCAAGGAAGATCCAGAGGACACCATAGATCCAAGGATCTTCTCTCCTCCTTCCATTCCCATGCCTGGGAAGACACAGTGAGCTCCCCTCACACCTTCTGGCACCATCTTAGGGAAGAGGATGAGCATTTGCCTAGGGAGACAACAAAAAAGGCTCCTTTCCTGAGGGCTGAACTTTGCATAGACTGGCTATTTAAACCAAGAGGAGATTATTCAAACCGAAGAGACAGAAGAATGCTTCATTGGCACATGTATGTTTTTCTGCTACCCAGGAAGAAAGTATGTTAAGCACATTTTCTCTGCACATCTGAGTGTAGTGTAAGTATATTCGCAACCCCAGTAGGTATTAAAGCTTTGTATGCAAGTTATTTCCATTCTGGTGATGGATGGGGATGATATATACAGCAGGGAGGAAATAGATTCTCAGGGTGGTCAGGCTGTGGACTGGGAGGCAGGAGTTTAAGGTGATATTCTTTGGTAAAGTACTTTCCATGATGGAGAAAAGTCCCTCAAGCACTTCTTCAGTGCTGCAGTCTTCAGAGCTAGTACATGTCATGGTTCTGATTTAATGTTCTTCAAGCCCCTTTCTGATTGTAATTTGATTTACTATTCTCTCCTAAGTGGAGGGAATCTGCTGGCTATGACCAAGAAATAGTCTAGTCAAACCAAGGCCATTAATTCATAGGCATTGGCTTATATGTTAGTCTCTATTAATTTAATTATGGTGAGTTGGCCTTTGGCAGACAAAGTATGGAGACCAACAACATCAGGACTGTGTGCCTTTAAGGCCAAAGGGTATGGCACTGCTGTGTGGTGAATATGTTAGAGGCGATGCCACCCCATTCTCTCCCAGAAATGTTCCAGAATCACAGCATATCTTTCCCATTGACCAACAAGCCTTTTTGTAGAATTAATTAATTATTTAAGTCTATGATGGAAGAAGTTCTTTTTCTTTTTTTTTTCAGACAGAGTCTCACTCTGTCGCCCAGGCTGGAATGCAGTGGTACAATCTCAGCTCACTGCAACCTCCGCCTCCTGAGTTCAAGTGATTCTCCTGTCTCAGGCTCTCGAGTAGCTGGGATTACAGGTGAGTGCCACCACACTTGGCTAATTTTTGTATTTTTAGTAGAGATGAGTTTTCACCATGTTGGCTAGGCTGGTCTCGAACTCCGGACCTCAGATGATCTGCCTATGTTGGCCTCCCAAAGTGCTGGGATTACAGATGTGAGCCACTGTGCCCGGCCAGAAGAAGTTCTTAAATGTATCTTTGGTTGCTCTTGGCAGGCATAAATATTTTATGTCTCTGATCCCAGGTTTAGGTTTTACTCATGCACTGTCTCAGTTTGAAAAAGGATGTAGCTCTTGCCAGGCAGTCTCCACTTCTATGATTCCCAGCTGAATAAAATCACATCACACACAGTGGAATCACATTGGATGAACACCTAACTTACTCAAGTTCAACGGTATGAGCTCCCTATGTTACTGAAACACTAAGGGTTTGGTCTAGGTCCCGTTGCTTGCTACACAGAAAGGCAATCACTGAAACAATGAGTATTGCCAAGGAAGAAGGCTTTGACTGGGTGCCCCAGCCGAGAAGTCTCAAATCAATCTCCCAGGCTGACTAAAGTTAGGGATTTACATAGCAGGGAAGCAATGTAACCATGTGTGGGAAAACAGGAATTAGGGAGGGGTAAGGAAGAGAAGTTGGTCAACAGGAAGCAGGCGGGCAGTTAGGCAGTCATGATGGGTGAGTGGTCTGACAGTGATCTGGTGACTTTCAGCTCCTTGATACTATCTGGGAGCCCTGATGGTTGGTTTCCTGAAAAAGGAACTCAGATAAGACAAATGTAACTTTCTCAAGTTTCAAGACTGGAAGCATCAATTTCTATGTTTATTCAAAGAAACCTTAAAAATCAGCTCTATGGGACAATTGGATCAGTTTCAACTACAAGAGGAAAATGACAATTTCAGTGGTATCATTGGGAAGAGAAAGATGCATCACTGGAAAGCATACAGGATTAGTCTTCACTCTTCATAGTTCATCAGACATTCAATTTTTATGCAAGCACAGTAACATACTGGGTACTGTATACCAAGCCACATGTACTAACAAGCAAGGGCTGCGAAGCCAGACTTCCAGTGTTCAAATCCTGGCTCCACCACTGAGAGGCTCTGTGACCTTGGGTGAGTGTCACTGACTCATTCTGTGCCTCAGTTTCCCACATCTATAAAATGGAAGTAGTCATCATACCTATATCTTAACACTAGAATAGTGTGGGTCATAGTAAGCTCTTACTAAGTGCTAGGTGTTATCTTGATTATTGTTGCTTGGCTTAACAAGCTACCTAAGGGATTTTCAAGGGCAACTTTCACTCCATATGACTATTCCATTTCTTGCTGATGTGATAAATGTCATGGGGCTTACTTACAGAAAGCAGGACCTGTAGGACTGGGAACATCTCCAAAGTTCAGTCTTCTCAGGGGTCCCAAGAATTATGATCTTCCAGCTCTGTGGGAAGGAGGGTCACACTCCTGCTCAGGCTCCCTGACCTCCTCATGGCTAAGCTAACCTTGGTGGAAACTTCCAACAAAGCATTTCTGCAGAGTGATCCATAAAGCATGACCTAGAGCTATATTAAACCTACAAAAATCAGCCTCCAACAGTGAGAAACAGTTTTATATGATAAAGTAGTGATTACATTTTCTAATGATTGCTCAAAGTATTCTGTAATCTACAGGGAATATATTTCATAGCTCCCGGGAGCCCTCCCAGCTCCCCTATTTGTCATTCTAAGTTTAAGTAGAGCACAGAATATGAGGAGAACAATCTTGGCATACATTATCCTTTTGGGAACTCAATATATGCCATATCCATGTAATTAACCCAGGTTTAGCCAGCCTACTCATGATGCTGCAACTTGTCCTCAGCAACAAGGATTAAACATTGTACGAATTACCCACTGGGACTCCCACCCTCACCCCATTTCTTTTTTAAAAAATAGGATCATATTTTTCAGACTCTTAGTAAGCATTTTCCATTTCTCAGCAAGAAATTTTTTTTCTGTTAAAATGTTTAGCGCTGTGGATGATTGTGAAGTCTTCAGAGGGGCTTATGGTGACATGTAGTGGGCCCCTGTCTAACATTTCATCAAAGGAGCTTTCCCATCAGAGAGCATAGAGCTGTTTTTCCAGCTTATCCGTCAAACTGGCTTCCAAGGCAAGCATTCCTGGCTTGAAGTTTGAATCCCAAGAGCAAGACTTAACAGTTTTCCTGCAGAAAGAGCAGTGTCCCTTCCTTTAACTTGCAATTGCTAATCATGAAGAACATGCTCTGTGTTCAGATTCTAATAAGCTGTAGAAAAGATAGGAAGACAGTAGAAAACAGAAAAGCAGGATTTATTGGGTCTATTTCAGGGCTGGGTCAGTGTTGGAGGGGCAAGTAGCTTTGTTAATTGATTTCAAAGAGGGAGTCATTGTCTGCTGTTGAGAATGAGGCTGTAAAGGTTATTTTCTCACTCAATAATATGCACTGGGTCCCAAAGACTTCTATTTAAAATATAAAGCTATAATGATATCATATTCTATTATAGAACATGAAACATTAAGTTGAAAGGGACTTACAGATAAATAAAAGCATATACACTTAGTACATATATATGTGTGTGTGTGTGTGTGTGTGTGTCTGTATGCACACACAAGTACATGAGCACATGTCTGCCCCAGTGTCAAGCTCGATGCTGTGCATGTGTGTTTCATCAAAGAAGCACAGATTTGGAATGGGGGCTATTATTTCCAGTGACTTGCTGCCTCGGGGGCAGCAAATGGAAAAGAGCAGGGCAGCCTGCTCTCCCAGCGATGTTCACTGCATCTGAAAGGTCATGTCATGTTTCCCGGCAATTGACTCAATGGGTTTGGATTCCGCAACATAAGGTCGGGCCATTTCCACTTTGCTTGTGTTTCCTGGGGAACGTGCCTTCCAGTTGTTTTCACATTGACCTCATTACCCAGTCCTGGTGATGAGCTTGGCATGGACATGCTTTGGCTGCGGCCGGCTCGGGGCTGCCCTGCCCTTGCAGACCCCATGCCTCTGCCTTGATCAGTGTGGCTGGGGATGCCTATGCCTCGGCTCAGAAAGGTCTGATCCCTCCCCTCCCCTTGCAAAGGCCCTCTGCATACAACTGAACAAAGATTACAGGAGGACCAGGATGTGATGGAGGGGCTGGGGACCCTTCCTCCCATTTATGCAAGGGCAGGCAATGAAGAGGAGAGTTAGGAGACACCCAGGCCCCTAGTCTCAGATCTTCAATGCATGAACAGAGGGACCTGATCAACACCAATATAACATTTCCCAAATTCCCCAGCTCCTTTTCAGAGCGAATGTTTTCTAATCCGTTCTGGAAGCTCATTTTGAGCAATGAGAAAGTGATTTTCTCAAATCCACTGTCTCTGTATACCTCCTGTCTACAACCATTTCTGCTGGGTCTCTTTCAAGGGAATTAGAATACTTTCTAAAACATAATTGTTTTGGCTCTGGGAAGTGAACTACACCAAAGTAAAAATACTCAGCGAACTCAAGGTTTTATTTCCCCAAATGACTGAGGAACTTGAGCGTGAATCAGTGATGAAATGCTTCTATTAGCTGAGTCCTAGACAGTCAATTAGAGGGGACTGGGCTGGGCTGGGCTGGGCTGTAAGCCCATGAGGATCTAGGCCTGCCATGGTTCCATCCTTTGTGTTGTGATAACGGGTGGGTTATTTAAAATCTCAGAGCCTGTCAAATGGAGGATTAGTATGAGGATTGAAGGAGATCACACCTAGGGAGTACTTAATAAAGGCTAATTTTAGTCATTTACCTCTGTGTTTCCGGTTTTCACTATGGAGTGATTTTATTCACCTGGGTCTGGCCAATTACTTGGTGAAGCCAGAAGAGAGAAAACCAAAGTCTGATGTGGGGGAAAAAAATTCTGGACCATGAAGGTCAATCAAGCAGTAGAATAATTTCACTCAGGAAGCCGTCACGACTCTAGAACTAGAGATATTCAAGGAAAAATTGGATGTCATACTTAGGGAAATAATATTGGAAGACTTTGTGCCCTTGTGTATGAGTCTAAAGGAGATGACCCAGCAGCTGATCTATAAATAAAATGCTTTTTTTGTTGTCTAAGATTTGGGCACTGTGGGAATGGCAAGATGTGTTGGGCACTTTGAAAAGTGATAATACAAAAGCGCTGCAGTACAGTGAAAGCCTGATGTTTCTCTTCATCACACAAACTATATTCGAAGCGTGAAGCCCATTCTAAAATGCAAATACGACCAGGCTGCTTCCTGTCTTACAGTAGACTAGCCTACTCCGTATAAATGTGTACAATGAATTTTTCAACAGAAGAGAAGTTTACTTTTGTGCTCCACGGTCTGAGGCAGCTGTTGTTGATTGGTGGGAAGCTTTCTTCCATATGATGACTCAGGAATCCAAGCTCCTTTTGACTTACGGTTCTACTGTCTCTTACCCCCTTGTCATCCTCTACATGAACTGGTGAAAGGTGAAAAGATTTGTAGGAGGGGCAGTCACCTATTAAAAGCCTTGGCCAGAACAGGCGCCATCTTCCTTTTCATATGCCTTTTTTTTTTTTTTTTTTTTTTGAGACTGAGTCTTGCTCTGTCGCCCAGGCTGGAGTGCTGTGGCCGGATCTCAGCTCACTGCAAGCTCTGCCTCCCGGGTTCCCGCCATTCTCCTGCCTCAGCCTCCCGAGTAGCTGGGACTACAGGCGCCCGCCACCTCGCCCGGCTAGTTTTTTGTGTTTTTTAGTAGAGACGGGGTTTCACCGTGTTAGCCAGGATGGTGTCGATCTCCTGACCTTGTGATCCGCCCGTCTCGGCCTCCCAAAGTGCTGGGATTACAGGCTTGAACCACCGCGCCCGGCCGGTCCTTTTCATATGCCTTTGGTTAGGACTCAACCACATGGCCACACCTACCAGCAGAAGCTGCTGGAAATTAGGGTCAGCTGGACACCCAGGAGGAAGAAGAGGAGATGGCTCCAGCTGGGCAGCCTGGGGTTTTGGCACATTCTGTTTCCTAAAGTCCTTCAACTGATCCCACACTGCTCTGAGATTGCAGCATTGACATCAGGCAGTCACCATCTGTTATCTTTGAGAAACAGATAAAAGCTATGGATTTCTCTCCATGCTTATACCCATTGCCAATTCTGCTTGCAGGTTTACAGAGGGTTCCCAGATGCCATCAGTGGAATTCCTAACCTACAGGGACAGAGAAATTGCTCTCGAAGTAATGTTTTCACGATGGACTAGTGCACCTTCAGAAGACCTGCAGTGGATATGGAGCACGTAAGGGGCTAATTTCGATGCCAGCATCCCTAGGATTGGTTGCTGGGGAAATGCATAGAGGTAAGCTGCTAGCCCGAGCTGAACTGTTTCCTCCACAGTGCTGCTAACAAGGCTCTGCTTGATCTCAGTCCTCTGCTGTGTGGCTCCCCACCATGAAGGCGAGTCTGACTTGTGTACACAAGGTTGAGAATCCCCAGGCTCCAATTGTATAGAAACGTGTGCAGGTGTCATAATTAGCCATTTCCTGCCAAAACCCCACAAATAAGCTACAATCCTCGAGACAACCCTCTGGAACCTTTTACAGAATTGTTTGCAGACCAAATAATATTCATCTGTAACCTGCTTAATTACCCAAGCCATATATTTAACTGCCCCAGACTTGCTGGTACAAATTTTACAGAGAATCGGATGTAAGGGGAGTTAATGGCAGGAGGGCCTTTAGCCACCATGTGGAACTCAACAAAGCAAAAACCAAGGCTGGTCTGCCCACAGACCAGTCAGATGGGTGCAAGGTTGCAGTTTCCTGTTCTATTCCTTGCCTGTCAAGACCAATAAACATGTCATGAAGTGACCAGAAACATGTGGATTTGGAAAGGCAAACATTGACATTGAGCACACTGTTTCAATGGTCTGAGCTGCTTCTCCTGTCTCTCTTGAGGGGAAGTTAAGGCACTAGATTGTATAAAAAGTGCAAAACCCCCTTAAATACCTGGTTTTCCACCTCTTGACATTTCCCGCATATCTCAGGAAATACATGAACTAAACGAATATTTTCCCCTCTAAATTAAGAAAATTAAATTTCATGTTAAAAAGTCTAAATGATATTTAGACTAATGAAGGCAAGGACTTGAATTACGCTTGCTAAGGACCTAGATGAAGTCTTCCCTCCCCCTCCTCCTGCAGCTATTAGCGAGACGTTGAGGGAGCCACTGTGCATTTTACACTACAAGAGAGATGCCTGCTGGGGATGGCGTCCTGTGATCTGCCAAAATGTTTAGAGTCGGCACTGTTGGATAAACAATTATTCAGGTTATCTGGAGATTCATGCAAATGTATTTTCATCACAAAATTTATTTGTAAGTGCATAGACACAGCCACAGCCTCTCCATTCAGAGAGTCACAGTTCCCATCTGGTTTTGCAGTTTTGAAAATCATGTTATACCTGCTAGCCTTTTCCTCACCACAAAGGCTGTTCCTGGGCCAATGCAAACTTAACTGTATGGTTAAATAAGAAAATTCAGATGAGAAAGTATTGTGTGAAATACAATATTGAGAATATTGGGAATGAACAAGATGTAACAGGAATACAGAAACAGTAATATTCTCTCCCATATTTGCAAAGTATAGTATGTGTGAGTGTGTATGAAAGAGAGAGAGAGATTGGATGGCATTCCTTTGAACAAAGCTTTATTTAAAATATTGAAATAAACTTACATTGTTTGCTTTTCTTATTATTGTAAATAAGGCTTCAATGAACATCTCCCTGCAAATGACGTATTTTCTTCTAAATAATTTCCTCCAGAATAAATTTTATGCAGGCGAATATTTGGCGAATGGGTATGGATTGGCTTTTGGTTTTTAAAATAAACATATTGCCAACTTACTTTTCCAGAAGAATTATACAAATTTATGGTGTTACCAGCAAATAATGAATGTAACAATTTCTCTGCAATTTTATCACTGTTGGATTCTGCCTCATTCATTAACTAAGTCTAAAATGGTCCTCATTATTGTTTGAATTTGCTTTTCTTTTATTTATCACAATAATATTTTGCTGTGTGCTAGCTTACTTTTTGTATTTTTCGGGGAATATTCAAATATCATGACTTTTGATTTTGCTAGATAGTGTTCTTTTCCATTTGAAGGAGCCTTTTATAAAACATCAGCATTATCCCTTCAAACATGTTGAAATCCATCGGTGATAATTATATTCATATGTATAAAATGTGCATAACAATTCATTCCCTGGGCTATTGCACTGAATTATTGTGATAATGCATTTGAAAGTGCTTTGAAAAATCCCTAGCATTATATACATGGAGGTATATGATGATCTTAATATGGAATTTATACTTAGTTAAAAGTATAAGTATAAATAGAAATATACCCTGGCAATAAATAGTTCTGTAGGAACTCATGAGCAAAAAATCTGGGTATTTTAGCTAATCATAGGTTCAATAAGAGAAAATATTGGAACCCAAGTGATAAGAGGTTAATATGAGACACAATTTATGCCTGAATATGTGATGAGCTTTTCCTCCAAAAATTATGCATCGGAAAAAAAGCCACCTTATATTTAAGGTCTAATAAGTCTCTCATATTACAGGAAACAAGAATATATTGTATTATGAAGACATATTACCTCCATCAATGCCAGTTTTGAGGCTTACAGAGGCCCCTTGACAGAATTAGTTAAAAAAAAAAAAGGGGGCAAAGAAATTTCACATCAATTTAGTGATTATTCCTGGGTGTATGACCTCACAGTTTTAAATGCAAAATGTTGATTTAAACAAGTTTTTTATTGATTTTTAGAAATCACTTGACAAAGCCAACAAATAGGGGGTTATATTGTGGAAATCACACATCTATAAACCTATGAGATGAATTTCAAAAGCCCAGCTGCCTAATATTATGCAAATAGACACTTGTGGCTTGGGGGAACAACATAGCAAATGCACCACACACAGATGTAAACTTAAACCTTGAACTACAAGTGTAACTACAATATAAAATAGTATGGATGACTCTCATGAGCATAATATTGACTAAAAGAAACTAGACACAAATAACTCTTACATAAAATTCAAAAACAGGTACCTTTAAACTGCTGTGGTAGGAGTCAGGATAACGGTTTCCCTCTGAAGAGGAAAAGGGCGGGGCTTCTGGGGCACTGGTTTGTAATGAGGGCCAGAGTCGTTCTGTTGGCTCACTTTGAGCAAAATCAATGAGCCAAACATGAATGATTTGTGTCTTTTTCTGTATATGTATGTTTTACTTAAATGAATTTTTTTTGTTGTTTTTTTGAGACGGAGTCTCGCTGTGTAGCCCACGCTGGAGTGCAGTGGCGCTATCTCCGCTCACTGCAAGCTCCGCCTCCCAGGTTCACGCCCTTCTCCTGACTCAGCCTTCCGAGTAGCTGGGACTACAGGCGCCCGCCACCACGCCCAGCTAAGTTTTTTGCATTTTTAGTAGAGTCGGGGTTTCACCGTGTTAGCCAGAATGGTCACGATCTCCTGACCTCGTGATCTGCCCACCTCAGCCTCCCAAAGTGCTAGGATTACAGGCGTGAGCCACTGCGCCTGGCTGAAACTTTTTAAAAATACTACACTTTGAGCAATTTAGAGCTAAAGATATGTTCTGGAAATCTGTTTTATTTATGTGACTCTGAAGGTGGCTCCAGTGATGGCAGGGATGATGTAATGATGCAAATGAAGAGTGAATAATTTTTTTTGATGACGTGTGTAGAAAAGAAAAGCCACGTTTTTATTTTGTGGTTGTTGTTGAGATGGGGGTCCCACTATGGTGCCCAGGCTGGTCTTGAACTCCTGATCTCAGGTGATCCTCCTGCCTTCACCTCTCAAAGTGCTGGGATTAACAGGCATGAGCCACCACATCCAGCCAGAAAAGCTATGTTTCTAAATTGATCTATTAGAATGTGTGATTCAGAATAAATACGTAATTTAATTCCTAAATTACCAAATTCAAATTTTAAAGTAGACTTTTCACTATTTCATTCTAATTCTTCAAATTTATATCTAAGTTGGTCAAAAAGTGTGTTGTGGATTCTCCCATTGGCAAACTGTAGCATGGCCTTGTTTGGTGGGATTTTTTTTTTTTTTTTTTGAGAAGCAGTTTGAGCTCATCTTCTGCATGTTTAGTTCTAGGTGCAATGTTTTAAAGGGAAGACTTATATTATGAAGCTAGGTCAGAAGAGGGTAACTAGATACTGAGGAGCTCCTACTTGGAAGGGCTGTAAGGTAAGATAAATCTTGCTGTAGAGGGTGTTTATGAATATGGGAAAGGCTGTCAGGTGCAAAGAGGCTGGTACAGTCAGCTGGATCCAGGGAAGAGAATTAGGATGCCTGAGTGCAGGGCACACTTCAAGCCAGTATTAGGAAGAATTTCATAATGACTGGAGCTCATTAGAAGGGAGATGAGATATCTTCAGATTAATTCCCATAGATTCAAGAATCCCTAGATTAATCCCCTAGAAGATTCTGGGATAATCTGGATAATTATTTGCTAGAGATGTGGGTGGAAGGGATTTCTTCAATGGATCCGGTCTTTTTATGATTTCTCCCAACCTCAAGAGCTCATGACGTCATGGTTCCTTTCTTAGCTGTCTCCAGTTGGTCAGCTCTGTGTCTGCAAAGTTTACAAGGTGAAGAGCTTATTTGTGAAGTGGTCCACACCATAGAGTCAAGCCATTTTGGCTCCAACCAGGAGCCAGGATAATCTGGTTTGATTCTTGACAGGGATCAAATGAGCCAAAATAACATTTGTTCTCTTAGTTATTTTTTCTAGGTCAACTTCTGAACCACTGGTGTGTTTTGTTTAGCTTAGAAATTAAAACAAGAGCTTGTGGCCAACATTTAAAAATAAGGAATTTTTTTTTTTAAACTTCAGATTCCTGGGTTTTTCTTGAAAAGCCTGTGGTTAGGCAATGCTGGACCCTATTCGCACAGGCAGCGATGGGGTCCCTGTGTTTCTTGCATTCTGTAGAGGGGCTGGCATTCCCGGGCTCACTGGGCACCCCCCCCAACTGCTTCCCTTATTCACTCACATTATCTGCCTGGCCCCAGAAGCTGTTGAGCTTGCAATCCCTTTTCTAAGAAATATTAATAGTTTTCCTTTCTTTTGCACATAATTTCAGTTGCCTTTAAAATCAATTAAATTTACAGTGATTAGTCCATGGTAATGAAAAAACAGAGTCTAGTGCCTGTCAATTTTATATTCCAAGTAAAAGTGACCCTAAGAAGAACTGGTAGAATATCTGCTCACTTGCTTTTCAATGTGAATTTAGAATTTTATTTTTCTTGTGGCCTTAATCTCTTTGCTCCTCACTTTCTTCATCTGTAAAATAAGGTTACTGCAGTAACAGACAACTACCTCAGGAATAATTTTTGTGGATTAAATAAGGTCATACTGGGAAGCACTTACGTCAGTGCCTGGCAGATAGAATGCTCTCAGTAAACATTTATTAAAAAGAGGGAGTATAATGAAGGAATGATCTAAAATTCATATTGTCTAAAATATGCTCAGTAGAATACATTGAGCTAGAAATCTCAAAATATTTGCTGTGGCAATAAATTGACAAACATTTCAATAATTTAGCTGCTATTGTGTTTGGTGGGATTCATAAAGGGCACGCCATTGTCATGTTCACTTTCCAGCTCTCCTGCACCAACCCAGTGGTTACCATAGCCCTAGAAGGAGCTCTGTTAGCCTGGGGATGATCACTTGATGAGGCTGGTATCCTCTAAAAAGTGGTAATAGTTTCCCCACTTGCTTATCTAGGATATCTCTTGAGGAAATTGTCTTCAAAAACAGAAGAAAGACTAAAACCTAAACAAATGAACAAACCAAATAGTTAATTCCTTTTGGAATAAATGGAACAGCAAAAGTCTTTCAGGTATTAACTTGGTGGCAGCCAAACTCAAGGTTAAGGGCACAGTCTTCCAAGACTGTCAAGTCTCCCCAAGACTTCTGACACCACTTACAAGTTTGGGAGTCCCCAGGGCCATCCTCACATGAGAAAAGGTAACAACAAATTTAGGGGTTCCCATGGACTCCCTCAGGTTTGATAAATTGCCAGAATGACTCACCGAGTGCAGGAAAGCACCATACTTAAAATTACAGTTTTATTATAGCAAAAGGACACAAATTAGAGCCAGCCAAAGGAAGAGACACATGGGACAGGACTTGAGACTCAGAGGGTCACAAATGTAAAGCTTCAGTGTCCTCAGGGATGTGTTACCCTCCTGTTGTTGAAGTGTGATAATGTGCACCATTGTCAGCCTATGAAGGTCACTGTCTTAGTCACTTTGTGCTGCTCCAATAAAATATCATACACTATGTACTATACATAAAGAACACATATTTATTTTTCACAGTTCTGGAGGCTGGGAAGTCCAAGCTCCAGGTGCCAGTGTCTGGTGAGGCCTCTTCTCATAGGTGACACTGTCTCAGTGACCTTAGAAAGCAGAAGACCAGAAGAGAGCAAACTCACTCCTTCAAGCCCTTTTATAAGGATCCTAATTCCATCCGTGAGGGCTCTGCCCTTATGTCTGAATCTACTCCAAAAGGCCCCACCTCTTAATACTATCACATTGGTGATTACATTTCAACACATAAATTTTGGGGGGACATTCAGATCATAGCAGTCACCAAATATCAGTGTCCAGAGTTTTTATTGGGGTTTCATTATGTAGGCATGATTGATGGAATCCTTGACCAGCTGATTACCTGGATTGAATGTCCCAATCCTCTAATCTCACTGGGCTTTCAAGGTGGCCAGCTTTCACCCTTAGTCATCTATGAGCACAAACTCTCCAGGGGCCCACAATGAGTCACCTCATCAGCATAAGAGGGGTCCACCATGAATAACAAAGGCACTGCTATCACTCAGGAAATTCCAAGGATTTAGAGATTCAAAGGCTAGACTGCTGCTCTTTGGGTAGAGTTAATTCTTTACTACACAGGCACCTAACTGGGGCAGGCAGCCTCTGTCTGAGATGGTCCCCACTGACCTCCAAGTGACTGAACCAAGTGACTCATTTCTGGCAAATAGAATACTAAAAATGTGATGGGTATCATTCTGGGATTAGGGTACAGAAAGGCTCTGACTTCCTTCCCCATTATTCACCATCTTCTTCTTTTGCTTCTTGCATTGAGGAAGGCAACTGCTATGTTGTGAGCTGCTCTATGGAGAGGCCCATGTGGAAGGAAGTGAGGGAGGCCTCTGGCCAACAGTCCAGGAGGAACTGAAGCCCTCAGTCCAACAGCCTGTGTGGAACTGAATCCTGCAAACAACTCTGTGTGTAAGCTTGGAAGTGGATCCATACTCAGTCAAACCTTGAGATGGGACCCCATGCCCTGCTGACACTTGATTGTGGTCCCAGCTAGGCCACTGCTGAAGTCTTGACTCAGAGAAACTATGATATAGTAAATGTTGTTTCAAGTTGGTAAGTTTTGGGATAACTTTTTATATAGTGATAATTTTTATATACTTTAAAATAACACATTGCCCTATCCTTTGCTTACACTTTTCTCTTAGAACTCTGCTTGCCCATATATTACAAATATCTTTCAGATCATGGGCTGAAAGGTGGATTATGGATGCAGTGTTTAAATTTAGCAATGTCATTTATGACTGTTCATATGAGCTTTGCTGCATAAAATGTTGATATTAGTTTCCCTTTAAGATATTCTTAATATTTACCTCTCAGTATTTTCTTTGTAGTCAATTAATATAAGATGAATGTAGTTTGTAGGTTTAGCCTTTCTTAATTCGTATACAAAACACACAATGTCTAACCATTGCTATTTAAAGATTAACTAGGAGGAGGTGATGGAAACTGTTTAGGGTCACCTTCTTTACACATTAGGTCTATTTTCCCTAACTTGAGTATATATTAAACTACTGGGGGATTGAGCTACAAAAATACTACTTGGTGAGAATTTTTTTTAATACAAATACTGAACTCTGAAGTTATGTTTTTTGTGGAAAGCTATCACTTTGGAATTTGAATTTTCTTGGAGCTAAGCCACTGGTAGTTGTAAAAGCTACACCTGTAAATTTGCTCCCTAGAAGATACTTTCGTTTAGTGACCACTTGTTTCTCTGTGGATAAATTCAATTATAAATTACAATCGAATTGACTTTTTCATAGCATCCTTCACTCTCCAAGTATCTCAAGTCCTCTGTGAATTATAAAGTAATTACAGTGCTCAAAGGACAGTTTCATAATTGTGTCCATGAGTACAGACTTTCTCTATGTTCGAGAAGGGCTCATTCCCAGCCGGGAACATTAAGTTGGATTTTATTGAGACTGGGGACTGCTGGTCCAGACAGCTGGGTGATCCCCTGTGCTATTTTGAAAAGTATCCTGGGATCTTTAATTTCCACCTGGATGGTCAGGGAGGTGAGAGAATGGCCCTCACTGGGTGTGACCTTGTATCCCACTTGGGGTCTTGAACCAGGGGACCCCCAACCCCAGAGGTGAGATGTGCAATATGGTCAATTATACAACCTCTTAATTATTTTTGCTGAATCTCAAGTGTATTCTCATGGCCTGTACTCCCCCAGGTGGGTTCAGATGGTGACCAAGAAGAAATGTTAGAAAATTCCCAGAGAGCCATTTCATGAGAATGTTTTCATTGGTTTGTGCCTGATACTGTTTTGTTTTTGTTGCTGCTTTTTAATAACATTTTTTTCTTTCTGTGGGGTCATTTGTGTAATACACAGGTGACGAACACTCAAGGTTATTTGGTCACATGCCACAGCTTTCCTTTAGCACGTCTGCAATGAAGGAGTCTTTCTCCTTTTGTTCCTTATCATCTGTTAGCTTGGCACAGCTGACTGAGCTGTTAAATGATTACTGCATATTTTGCACCTCACCTTGAGAGGCTTTGGTATAAAAAGGTGCTAATTAAGCTGAAGCTCCTGGCCCTCTTGCCTATGTGGGCCCCAGGAAGCAAAGCAAAAGACCTTAGGGAGCTGGAGCGTGTGTGTGTGTGTGTGTGTGTGTGTGTGTGTGTGTGTGTGTGTGTTTGGTTTTCAGCATTTTGAGGAATTGTTACTGGAGCTTATAAAATAATTGTTTTAGACCTGTAAACACAGCAAATTCTTCAAACTATGTATGAGGTTGACTCAAAAAGCCACGTTAAGGTAGCTTGGCAAATCAACTAACTGTTGATCAGTTTGTGGCGATCGTAAGTCTATATATACTGGATTTGAATATTTTCTGTATTTAAAGAAAAATAAGTACATTCTAAGAATAGTTGTCATCTCCCTCTCTAGACTTGCCTTGTAGATATTTGAAATGGGGATTAACATATTTAAGAGTAGCAGGAAGTGCTATTTCATCAGTGTCTGGAATGGGAGGTGAATTCACGTCCCTGCCTGGACTTGTTGACTAGCTTGCTGGGTTGTGAGAACCACGGCATTCTCCTGGGAATTGGTTCCAGGGCGCTTACTGCATTTCTTCTGAAGCTAAAGCACTTAACTTTGCTTCCATGCCTTTTAATATAATTTGTAGGCTTCAGCAGATTTCTAAAGTACACGACTTGATATCTTTCACAGCTCAAGGTAAATTCTGCAGCATGAACTTATAGAAGTTTTTTTCTTTTACCTGGGGTGAGAACTTACTTTTTCTAGTGCTATTTTTTTTTTTTCTGGGATACCTTTCATCTGTTTACATGAATTCCACTTTTTCTTGCTGTATTAAAAAAATCACCTAAGGTGTCTACATAGGTGTGAAACTTTTGGTTGTGATTTCCTTGAAGTTAGTTGGAACTGGAACATTTTTTTTCTGTATCCTGAATGGCTCACACATTCCCTAACACGGAATGGGTACTCAGTGAACAGTTGTTGAATCAGTGAACAGTAATGGATCAGTTCTGTCAGACAATGGATTGAATTATTTTTACACACTTAGTTCACTCATGGACTGAATTAACCTACTCTTGGGCTGTTTGGGGCATCAAGCGATATTTATACATTTCTGGAGAATGTGGAATCGCCTGGGTTAACGGTGTTTGCGGGTGACATTCGATTGCAGGGGCCCAAGGAACTATGGTTGAATTCTGCTTGGGCATAGGCCATTTTCCACCAGCAAAGTTATGAGAACTTTTTTTTTTTTGATAACTGATATGCAATTTTCAGTTCTGAATGACATCCAGAAACTCTCCTTCTGCAGCAAATGAATAAAATGTTTTGAGGAAATTTGAGAGGAGGGTTGGTCTTTTATCTCTCACCTCTAACAGGAGGACGCTTGCAGTCTCTTAAGAGATGTTCTCTTTATGAAGTGGTGGAAGGACAGAAGCATCAGCCAGCCCATTCATGCTTGGGGACAGAGAGGGAGCTCAGAGCCTAGGGGAGCACAGGTCACTCTAATGAATGACAGCTGTAATAATAAAGACATGCCACCCATGCTACTTTTTGTGGAAACCAGAAACATCCTTGTGAAAGTTAAAGGGAAAAGAAAAATGTGTACTTTGAGGGGGGTGTTAACAGGGGACAGAAGGTGGTGACATAAAGACTGGTTTAATGTGTCTCGTTGTAGCCCCTAAGGCTTTACCTGACCCCATCACTGTCACAACACCTTCTCTGGGACTGACAGTCTTGGTAATTGATGGGTTGGTGGGGGCTGTTTTCTGCAAACACATTAAGGCAGGAGGGAATACTCTGGCCCCCACCTTCCCACGCCTGGCACGGGGGACCTGGAGGCGAGCAGACACAAGGCCCAGCGGTGTGGAGGGGAGAAGGAATCAATTCTGTCAACCAGACTGCCCAGCTACTGTCAGGCGCTAGGACCTTTCACCCACTCCTTGGAGTCATTAGAACTCCCAAATCTCTTTGCAGGCCTTTTCTATCAGACACATACTCCCATGTTTTGATTTTTTGCTCCCAAAGTCATTTTTTAAAATAATTACCTGCATCGAACCACACTTACCATCTGTGGGCTGAGAGCGGGCAAATGATTTATTAGTCTTGGTTTCTAATGGTGCTGAGCAGCATGGGATTGATCTTGCTGGTGACACACTCGGTGGATGCACCGATGGGTGGGAGGGTCAATGTCAGGATGAAGCTTCTTGTGGAGCTGACATGCATGTGGGGACCCGGGGTTTGGTGTTTAGTCGGCAGACTGTGACATTGCAAAAGTGGAGTTTCAAATCAGGGTGGGTAACAGGAGGCAGAAAAAGCAGTGAGGGAGCTTCTTGGGATGTTTTACTTTAAGCAGAAAATAAAACTGCATGAAAAGAGGAGACAGAGTATGCAACTCAAATCATTGCCAAGAAGGCTCTGGGTTTCTTCTGTGCACACTGTCTGCCTTGTATTCAAGGGTTTGACTGTGCAGAGGCCAGTCATGTTGGGGGACCCTGAGCACTACACTTGGCATTTGGGTGTATCCTGATGTACATCCAAATCAAGATATCCATCAATATAGCCATTTCCACTGCTTGACATTGTTTTGGGGGCTAGTTTTTTAAAGATCAATGATTGAATTGTAGCTCGGCTGATTGGATGTGTCTTCTTGGAGACTCACCTGTCCTCCCCGATGAGATGCTGACTACACAACAGCAGTCACTGTGCTGGGCACATGGGCAGTGTTCAGGAGACGTGGCTTCCTTCCTCCTTCTTTCATTTCTTCCTGCCCAGAACAGCAAGGCTGAGACTGATAATAAAATTCCTGGAACATGGAGAAACTAACGTGGGGAGAAAAACAGAAATATATTGTGACTTCCATGGGCTTTGGGCACTTTTGGACCTCCCCCCTCTCTTTTCCATAAAAAATGCATTTTAAGACATATTGGCATAAAGATGGAATTATTCATAGTACATATTAAAATTTTTCCACTACCTAAAAGTTTGTGATTTTATTGTCTTCTTGTTTTTAAAATAAATTAAAATATTTTCAAAGGCCCTTAGAAGAACTGTGGGCCCTGGGCTCGGTGCCTGCTGTGCCTGATAAATCAGGCCTGGAGAAGAGACATCAGTGACATTTTAGTGTCAGGTAGAAAATGTAAAATATCATGATTGTTTTCCAATGATATACTAAGTAAGACACATAAGATGTGTTTTAATTTTTTTTCTTGATGTATGCTGTGGTCTTTTAGTTATAAATGCTGAATATTGTTAAAACATAAACTGAGGCACCATAAAAATTTAAAGAGTTTATTTGAGCAAACAATGATTTGTTACAGAAACACCAGGGGTTCATCGAGGTCCTGCTGCTCACTGCACAGAAAGCCAATCACCGAGACAATGAATATTGCCAAGGAAGAAGGCTTTAATCAGGTGCTGCTGTCCAGGAGATAGGAGATCAGTCTCAAGTCCACCTCCCTGACTGATTAAAACTAGGGGTTAGCAGGGAAGAAATGTAACAATATGTAAGAAAACAGGAACTAGGGAGGGGCAAGGAAGAAATCATGAAGAATGAGGGGCCTGACATCTCATTGCATGTGATGATCTGGTGAGTTTCAGTTCTTTGATACTCTTTGAGAGGTCTGAGTTTCCTTTCCTGTGGAAGGAACTCAGATAAAACAAATGTAAGTTTGAAGCTGTAAGATCAGAAGGATCAAATTCTATGTTGATCTGAAAACTCCATGGGACTACTGGGTCAGTTTCAGATTCATGAATCAGGCAGCTCCAAACTAAAAGTGGTTCAGTGCCTATGGTGAAGAAAGGAAGAGACAGGCTTTTGTAGAGTGAACGAGGAAACAACAAAAATGAAATATTTGATTGGTTACAATTAAAACTTGCCTCGTTTGGTCTATCCTGCTGAGAAGTCCTCAGTTATATAATTATAAATTTGTTGGTGGCTTCTGATTGTTAGAGCTTCAGTTCTGGTTTTCTAATATGGGCATTTACAGAAATAGCTCATGTTAAGTTTTGTTTCTGTTTGCAAATCAAGCAAGATTAAGGTCATTAATGAAGCCTAACTGGCTTTACCTGCTCAAGGCATCTTCAAGCCTGGTTTTCATTTTAATTTACTGTAACAGTACTTTAGATTTTTAAGGTAAAGTTAGAATCCATCTTTGTTGACTCCAAAACATACTCTGAAGTTTGAACTTTTTAATAACTCCCTGATATGTATTAACTTTTTTTGTAGGTATGACTGTCATCTAAATTTCCAAGTTCTTTTTTTTGAGACAGAGTCTCACTGTGTTACCCAGGCTGGAGTGCAGTGATGCGATCTCAGCTCACTGTAACCTCCACCTTCTACGTTCAAGAGATTCTCTTACCTCAGCCTCCTGAGTAGCTGGGATTACAGGCGTGTGCTGCTATGGCCAGCTAATTTTTGTATTTTTAGTAGAGATGGGTTTTCACTGTGCTGGCCAGGCTGGTCTTGAATTCCTGACCTCATATGATCTGCCTGCCTTAGCCTCCCAAAGTGCCGGGATTATAGGCATGAGCCATGCCTGGCCTCCAAATTCTTTGTAGTAAGTACTTAGTATTTTAGACTTCTTAAGCTTTTTCCTCCTACTTAGCTGAAATTTTGTATCCTTTAAGTACTTACTACAGAGAACTTGGAAATTTAGATGACAGTCATACCTACAAATAAAGTTATTATGGATAAGTTATAGCGTTATTTAACTTATTATGGGTAAGTTATAGTGTTATTTAACAATCAGTATGCTACTTAGGAAAAAACTTCCTGAGCTCTCTGCAAAAAAACCTGTTGTAAAGCAAATAATGCCATCTAATGTATTTGCTTGTCACTTGGGTTGTTTTTCCAATTATTGAAACGTTTAAACTGAATGCATCTCTATTCTTCCTAGCCTGGTGAGTACTGAAGGGTTGGGCTATATCTCTGACTTTTTTCCACCCTGACAAGTGTTTCCTAAGAGCAAGTGTGGTGCACAGGTAATAGCCTAGGCTATAGAGGTGACTGACTGTAGTTCAATTCCTCGCCTTTCCATTTGCTCTAGGGCAAGTTACTGAAATGCTCTGTGCTTCTGTTTCCTCAACTATAAAAAGAGGAAAAAAAATGCAAGTATCCTTCATAATCCAAAGCAAATTTGTTCCGTATACCAGGTAAGACGGTGAATATCCACAGAGCAGAAGCCCATGTCCCTTTATTTAATTTAATGTATGTATTATTAATTTTTCTATTATTTATTTTTAAAACTGATATAGAATTGTACTTATTATTAATGGTGTACAACCTGGTGTTTTGAACTACATATACATTGTGAAATGGTTAAATCAAGCTAATTAACATATGCATTACCTCACATACTTATCATTTATTTTCGATAAGGACACTTAAATCACCTTTCTTGGTAATTTTTTTTTTTTTTTTTGAGACAGAGTCTCGCTCTGTCACCCAGGCTGGAGTGCAGTGGCGCGCTCTTGGCTCACTGCAAGCTCTGCCTCCTGGGTTCATGCCATTCTCCTGCCTCAGACTCCTGAGTAGCTGGGACTACAGGCACCCGCCAACTTGCCCGGCTAATTTTTTTGTATTTTTAGTAGAGACAGGGTTTCACTGTGTTAGCCAGGATGGTCCCAATCTCCTGACCTCGTGATCAACCCGCCTCGGCCTCCCAAAGTGCTGGGATTATAGGTGTGAGCCACCGTGCCTGGCACTTTCTTAGTAATTTTCAAGAAAGTAAAATATTATTACTAACTCTAGTCCCTGTGTTGTACAATAGATTTCCTGAACTTATTCCTCATATCTAGCTGAAATTTTGTATCCTTTGACCAACATCACTCCAATCACTCCGACCCCGCAGCCCCTGGTAACTTCTATTCTACTCTACACTTCTGTGAGTTTGACCTCTTTAGATTGCACTTATAAGTGAGTGAGATCATACAGTATTTCTCTTTCTGTGCCTGACTTAATCTCACTTGTGGAAAAATAATAAACAAGTTTCTAACTCATCCTAAAGTCCCAAATGATGTCCCCCCAAATCCCTAAAACTCAAACAGGTTGGTTCATGACAAACCACTAAAGATGTGTGCATGACACAAAGTGTTTAAAATGTTACCTCATTTTAAAATAATTAACTCATTGATGGGTATGCTTGTGTGTACAGTAACTCCAGAAATGATTTTCTACAATTCATGAAACATATACTCTAATGTAAATGAGCAATGAGGTAATACATTAAAAACAGGCAGGGCATGGTGGCTCACGCCTAGAATCCCAGCAGTTTCGGAGGCCAAGGTGGATGGATTGCTTGAGCCCAAGAGTTTGAAACCAGCCTGGGCAACATGATGAAACCTCATCTCTACAAAAAATACAAAAATTAGCTGGGCATAGTGGCATGTATCTGTTATCCCAGCCACTCGAGGGGCTGAGGCGGGAGGATCGCTTGAGCCCAGGAGGTTGAGGTTACTGTGAGTTATGATAGCACCACTGCACTCCAGCCTGGGTGACAGAGTGAGACCCTGCCTCAAAAAACCAAACCAAACCAAACAAAAGACAAAAATACAAAAAAAAAAAAAAAAAAAAGAAACCCATTGTGAAGTAAAATAAGCAAGCAATGCAAATTTAAAAAATGATTCCTTATAAATTGGAGACCTACAGATTGAAGGTGATTGAGATTTGGAGGTGAGAGAAGGGATATGGAACTGTTGTCACTGTTGTTGCCTGTGCTAAACCTCTAAGGTACAACGACTTCTTGGTCCATTGGTAGTAAAAGCAACTTGAACTTTATCTTCATAATCAACAGCACTAGAAAGAGTGTGCTCTGTCAACAAAAGAGTGTTGATTGCAAAATTTTCATTCATCATACCTTTAATGGATGGTGACAGAAAGCTGCTGGTTTGTACAGGCTTATGATAATGGTTCGTACAGGCTTATGATTCAAATATCAGGTGACAGACAATGCCTTCTCTTCTACTTGGCTCTAAAGGGCACTGAAGTTGTTGGAGTAGTATATCAGTGAGAGTTTTAGCCTAACACCTTCTTCATAAATGCCTCCAAAAGTAGCATTAGCCTTTGTTTAGGTTTCTATCTAGGCATATATTCTTGTCTTCTGAAATGGACATATAAGTTGCCTTTTTTTCTTTCTTTCTTTTTTTTTTTTTTTGAGACAGAGTCTCTCTCTGTTGCCCAGGCTGGAGTGGGCAATGGCATGATCTCGACTCACTGCAACCTCCGCCTCCTGGGTTCAAGCGATTCTCCTGACTCAGCCTCCCAAGTTTTAATGTGTAGAGAGGCAGCACCTGAAAGGTCTCCGTGGCTTCTAATAGTCCAGGGAGACAAGAAGTCAAAGAGGTCCCTGTGTGGACACTAGGAGAGGGGACAGGGAACCTCCTGGGAAGCAAGTCACTCACATGGCCAGGGCCAGAAAGCCCTCAGAGAGAGCAGAGAAGAGAGTCACGAGGGTCTGTGGTTGGTGTCTGGGTTGATATAACACTGTTTTTTTTTTTTTTTTTTTTCAGTTAGTTTGCTAACGTCAATTCTGAGTTAGAGACACAAGACGTGTGGGCTAAGAGATGTCTCCATGTTCAACACACACTAGACAAACTTAATTATTTATAAGAGTCTCTATTGGAGCACTTCAGGCTGTGCAGAGGCAGCTTTTAGATGGTGAAGGCAGAGCTAGTTTTTTTCAAAGGGCGCTGGAAAGATAGGGCTAGTTTTTGGATTTTGTTTCACATTTTGTTTTTCAAACAAGCTGGTAAATATTGAATTAAAGCATTATTTTGGGCCAGGTTTACATAGAGTGGCAATGAAACATTTCACTGGATAAAGGAATAGGGGGAAAAGAGCCCCAGGGTTTCTTGCCTCTGGATTTGTAGCTTTCTTGCATCACTAGGGGATCATTTCTGCAAATGGAGTGGGAAAAGCCAAAGCTTTGGAATAGATTCTAAGTGAATGGGGAGAAACAAACGTAGGGTGAACACACACACAAGCCAGACAGAACCTTGGTACAAAAATCAGATGCGCCATAAAGACTGTTTCACTTTAGGAATGATGTCTAGATTTGAAATGCTTGGTTTAAAACGACTATTACGTCACCGCCACCTGCTGGCCAGAAACGGTATTAGCTTAAAGCTCCATTAGAGTAAAGGGTCTTCTTGGGGTGGGGTAACTGATTGGGATTCTCATGGTTATTTTTATGTGGAAAGAGTCTTTCTCCGAGAAAATCTGCTTTTGTTTTTTCTTCTTTTGTCTAGAAAATGTTCTGTTATTTTTAAATGAACATTTTTAAAATTTATAAAAACATAGTGATAGGAAATTTTAAAAATACAGAAAAATATAAGGACTATCTATATTTACACATTTTCCTAGCATGGAAATATTTGAAAAAACTCCAACAAAATTGGAATTTATTATACATATGAATTTGTTTCATTTAGTTACTGAATTAGTTTTTTGTCATGAAATATTTTAAACATACAGCAAAATACAAAACATAACAGATGCCCAACTGGATTTAATTCATTTTTAAAATTTTGCTACATGTTTTCTCTAAAATTTTCTTTTGGAAAATACTACTTTACAGGTACAAATAAAATTCACATCTGTCCCCACCCTCATCATCAACTTCCCCTCATTATTCCCCAGATAGTACCACTATCTTAAAAATGATATGCAACTCTTTTTGTTTTTATGAGTTTTGCTTTATATGTTTTAAATTGTATACAATTGAGTGATACTCTATTCTTTATTCAATTTGTTTTTTTTCACTGAAAGTTATGTTTATGAACTTTATTTACATTTACGTAGGTAGACCTAGTAGATTCATTTTTACAAATAGCTGAATTAAAAAAAATCTTATCTGGAAGTATTGATCTTTAACTGGAGAGTTTACTCCATTTACATTTTTTGTGAATATGTTTAGATATATTTCTACTATATTCTTTTTGTTATCTGTTTATTGTGCTTTGTTTTAAACATTTTTGTTTTCTATCACAGGCTGTTTATTTAAAATTTTTTTCCTCATCTACTTGTTTTGAAGTTATGTTTCCTATTTCTTTTCTACCCTTCAATTTATACTATGTCTACTTAACAAGTCTAAACATAACAATTATTGCTTCTTTCTCCAGAAGAATACAAAGACCTTAGAATGTTTTAAATTACTTTTACATTTCTTCCATCTTCTATCTTATGCTTTTTAGGATTTTAAATTCTTTTTGTTTTAAATCACTATATTAGCGGTCACATCATCATCACCACCACTACCACCACCACCACCATCATCATAATCATTACCAGTCAGTACTAAGCATTGAGAAAACAGCCAAGCAAATATGAAGCAAAGAAAGCCAGAATAGCAATCTTACTCCTTTTTGTTCTTTCATTTTTGCCTTGAATTAAGTCTTATCTATCATCTATCTATCTATCTATCTATCTATCTATCTATCTATCTATCTATCTATCTATCTATCTTTCTATCTACCTATCTACCTACCTATATATCTCAAGGAACAATTTAGTCTCAAGCATATAAAGTCACAATGTGGCAGAAGTACAAGGAAAATAAATGAACCAATAATTTTAACATTCTTTTTGGAAACTGATAGATTTAGGAGACAAATAAGTACAAAGATATAGAAAATTGAATAACACAACCAATATTAGGCATCACATTTTATTAAATTTTCATCAGTCTGATAGTTGCTAAATTCTAACTTGTTTTAATTTGGATTTAAAATTATTATTGAGATTAGGTATTTTTTCATATATTTATTGGAAGTTTGTAGTCATTTTTGTGTATAATTAACTCCATGTTTATTGGAGATGTTTGTTTTTACTGAGTTGTAAGAACTGTTTGTATACAAAAATCATTAAATGTTTATTTGTTATATATGTTAAAATATTTTCAGATTTATCATTTGTCTTTTAATTTTGCCTATTCTTTTTCAGGGCTTATTTTACATTTTAATGTTTGTATACTGTATTCTAGATATCTTCTTTGGGAAAAGATTAGTTTTTTGGAAAGGATGAAAGAATGAAAAGATTAAAGAATGAAAAGGATAGGGTAATGAAGGGATCAAATGGGAATGCAGTAAAAACTAGAAAGAAAAAGAAACAAGAACCTAAAGAATAAGAAGAGGAGGCAGGTCGGGCGCGGTGGCTCACGCCTGTAATCCCAGCACTTTGGGAGGCCAAGATGGTCACGAGGTCAGGAGATCAAGACCGTCCTGGCTAACACAGTGAAACCCCATCTCTACTAAAAAATATATACAAAAAATTAGCTGGGTGTGGTCACGGACGCCTGTAGTCCCAGCTACTCGGGAGGCTGAGGCAGGAGAGTGGCGTGAACCCGGGAGGTGGAGCTTACAGTGAGCCGAGATTGCGCCACTGCACTCCACCCAGGGGGACAGAACAAAATACAAAAGAAAAAAGAAAAAAGAAAAAAGAAAAAGGGAGAATAAAAAGACATAAAGGTCTGGGACCTGCAAATCATTTACCTAAAATGATGAATGGAGTTCAAATATGAAGTAACATTTTTGGAAAGCAAATTATAAACTTGTGAGTAAGATACATTAAAAAACAAACAAACAAAAATACCCCTTGCTGCCTAGTCTTGGAATTGGAAAATAGAATTGGACAAAATATCAGAGATATCCTCTTAAACTTGGATTATACACACATTCCTTTTCCTTGACTATTTGATCTGATGGAGCAGGATGCTAGGTCAAATTTACTCCTTTTGGGAAACCAATATATGAGGAGACAAAGTCAAAGTTTTATATGGTATTTAGAGAAGTCCTTTACTTTTTATTTCATTTATTTTTTATAGTCTCATTTTGGAGTGGACAGCTACTGGGATGAATTGAAGAATTCTGAGGAGAATGTTTTAGACTCATGAGCAACTTCTTGGTTGTTCCTGATAGAGGACTGTCCTTTGACACACTCACAGGAGACACATTAAGATCATAGAATTACAGTAGGATAGCCTGGAAAGCTCTTTAGAAATGGAATCATCCGACCTTCCCAGATGAGGAAATGGGGATTTGGAGTGGTTCATGGTTTGTAACCCAGTACTCCCCAGCTTGTCCTTCAGAACATGGCCAATTTGGAGTTCTGGGTTAATAAAAGTGCTTTTGTGAATTCAAGGACAACCCACACATATCCCTAATAAATGAAGGCATCTCTCATCAGAATCATAGGCACACCTTGAGATCTGGGGAGAGCACTGATCTGGGAGTTGGGGGATTGGTGTTCTAGTTCCCCATGACCACCCCCAGCTGAGTGACCAGGAGACTCATCTGCCACAGGAGGCAGTGGAGAGAAGACCCTTGTTCTCTCCCACTCTAACATCCCCCATGTCTCAGTTCCTGCCTGGGGTGACAGGTACAGTTTCCAGTGCACGGTCTAAGGCCTCAGGACTTTATCCAGGGGTCTTTGCTACAGACTGGTTTGTTCTGTAGAGCAGAGATTGGATATACAAATGAACAATTGATGGTTCATTTATAAAAACAAAACACTGACCCACAACCTGTAGCCACCTGCCCAGGAAACCAATCCCTTATCTACAATAACCAGCCTGAGAAGCCAGCCTGCTGTAAGCCAGGTTTATGAGAAGTCAGATTGCCATCTCTAGTAACAATGCAGGAAGTCAAACAATAGCTTCCATAACAATCAGCCCCAAATGGCCAAGACTTGATTAATAACTGATAGCCTCTCTAATTTTTGTCCCTACTTCCAACTTAGTACCAATTAGACAGAGCCCACCATGCACCCCTAACCAATCCCATAGGATGCCCTGTTCCTGACACCAGCAGCCTCCAATCAGGGCACATCTAAAGCCTTTCCCCTACATTTTATCCCAACAACAAAGCTCTCCCACTCCTCTGCCTGCCTTTAGGTCACTGCCATGTGCAAGTGACAATGGCTGACTCCCTTGTTGAAGCAAGCTCTGAATAAATAGCCTTTGCTGTTCTCATTTGGTTGGTCTTTGCCTCTTTCTGCCCAGCAGTAATGCAGGGATGAGACTAGAATGCTGGGCTTCATCCACCTCATCCACCCCAACCTTCCTCTTGGCCCTTGAGGGTTCCAGTAAGGAGATCAGAAGCCAGAGACATGTGGGCGCACAAAGACCCCTCCCTCCCACACCAAGACCCACCCATTCCCAGCCTTCAAATCTTGTTTTGTGTGGTCTCCCAGGTGACTAACCTCAATGTTATCGACAATGACTGAAAAAAGACAGTATTCATGGAATAGAAAATCTATGTAACTTCAGCTTGGGTCTTGCTGCTGGCAGTGTACTTAGATGTACGTTTTCAGTTAGTTTTGTCACCTATGAGCTAGAAAATTGCAGCATTGGGTTAGGTCATTGGAGTTGGGTCAAGATTCTGTTTGAGAGCAATTGAGTATGAAATCTGTTCCAATTTGCTCAGACCCAGGTAATTTTTTTTTTTCAACTTGCTTTTGCTGATAATAAGTAATTTAATATTTGACAGCAGGGGAATGTGAAAATGTAAAAAAAATGTATTAAAAAAATTAGACTGGGCACAGTGGCTCATGCCTGTAATCCCACCAATTTGGGAGGCTGAGGCTGGTGGATTGCTTGAACCCAGGAGTTTGAGACTAGTCTGGACAACATAGAGAGACCCTGTCTCTACAAAAAATAAACACAAAGCATCCTGGTGTCATGGCATGCACCTGTAGTCCCAGTACTCAGGAAGCTGAGGTGGGAGGATTGCTTGAGCTCAGGAGATTGAGGCTGCAGTGAGGCAAGATTGTGCCATTGCACTCCAGCCTGGGTAACAGAGCAGGACCCTGTCCTGAGAAAACAAAAACCAAAACCAAAACCAAAACCAAAAAAACCTGTTTATTTACACAATGGTCATTGAACTCCTCCTGCCTGCTAGGCTCATGACTTACTATCAAATTAGATTTTCATCATGTCTATGAAAGCACAAGTTTATGCAGATGCAATTGGGTCATTGTTATCATTTTCTTTTCACATATTCTTTTCTGTAGTTAAAAATTGATTGATTGACAGAGTGTTGGATGAGAAAAATGCCTGGAGTGTTGGTTTTTTTGTTCTAGGTTTTTGTGTGTGTGTGTGTGTGAGTTTGACCAACTGCATCTTCATTTTCAGGGATGTTTATTATAAAAGTACAGTTCACCGGGCCTCGCTTAGATCCACGGAATTGGAATTCTGGGAGATGGAATCTGCATTTTCTTTTTCGGGCTCCTCATGTGAGTTCATGAACTCAGTCTATGGGTTTTATACCACATGGCTTCTGTGTTATTGGATGGAGAGGAATTCTATTATGGTTGAAAAAAACTCAGAAAAGGAGGTTAAGTGGCCCGCTAAAGGTCACAGAATCAGTTAATAGGTGGTTGTAACACACAAAACCCAAGGAGTAGAATGATAAAGCGATTTGGATCTGTAAGTCTCTCTGAGGCTTTAGGTCAAGTGCCCAGTATTTGCAACTCATAAAATAAATCACTTAATAAAACAAGATACTGTTCTCAGTCAAAAGCTCATTGAATGGGGTGGAAAACCTGGTGCTATTTCTGGAGCTTTGGTTTATCTGGGTGTGGCTCTTGGGCAGTGAGGTGCTAGGGTCTTAGAAACCTGGGCTCCAACACGGACCCTCACTCAGGCGGGCTTTCTTAACTGAATGAAGGAACCAGGACCTCTGGTTGTCCTGTTCGTAAAGCAGTCAGAATAATGCCTCTCCCTTTCCAAAGAGAGTCAAAGCAGTTACAGCATCTTTGAGCAGAGTCTTCAACAACATCAGTTTCCCCTGTGGTCTGGGGGATTCTGTGGAGGTTTAAGCCATAGCAACCCCCTCCCCGTTTTGGGGAAGTAACTGAATCAGGAAGACTGTTTTAATCAGAATGATGCCCCCTCTTCCTTCCTCTTCTGTTTATGGTATTTGACTTTAATTAATTAATTTGTGACGGGGTTCTCTCTGTTGCCCAGGTTGGAGAGCAGTGGTTCACTGCAATCTCCACCTCCCAGGCTCAAGCCATCCTCCCACCTCAGCCTCCCAAGTAGCTGGGACTACAGGTGCACACGAGCACGCCTGGCTAATTTTTGAATCTTTTGTAGAGAAGGAGTTTCACCATGTTGCCCAGGCTGGTCTCCAACTCCTGACCTCAAGCAATCCTCCTGCCTCAGCCTCCCAAAGTGCTGGGATTACAGGCATGTACCACCGCACTGTGCCAACTTTATTTTATTTTATTGCAATCACTTTTCAGGGCCAATGACCTTCTCTGGGAGAGTGGGGAGAGAGCTGAAAGGAAACACTTTGGGTGGGCTGCCTGCCGAGTTGAGGTGTTGTTCCCTTTCCAAAGCAGCCAGCAGTTGCTGCCATGTCACTGCACCCTGTAAGAGTGGCCCCTGGCAGTTCAGAGTCTGAGTCCCAGGCTGGACTGGTCCCTGACCCTACACTTCCCACACTGCCATTCCAATGAACACAGTATCAATGGCCAAATCCAAGCCTTTCCACAAACAGAAAATAGGTAAGATGAACACTGCATTTATGTAGAACCTGCACTTTATTTAACAAGAATTGTTTTTGTAAACTGTAGTATATCCAGAGAGACAAACTTCTTGGGTCCTTCTTGCCTGTTTCATGTACTCTGGGTTAGAAAGCCACGTCTGCCCAAATGAGGCAGGTCTGTCTCCCCATCTGCAATGCTCCAGTGCATTTGGTGCTCACCTACCACAGATCACATGTGCTATACAATTGAGTCCTAATGAAGGCTTCTTGCTCCCCGATTACTGCTGACAGCCCCTTCAAAGAAGCAGGGTTTGTGCTGGTCCCTGTCTTTCCCCTTACCCTGGTTCTGCAGATTCTTTTCCACCGTTTTCATGCTGTTCTGGCTGAAGCAGGCTCTCATGGGCCGGGCTGTTTCTTTTTAAGTCTGTGACTGAACTTGCTCAAAGTTCCACATCTGAAGTCTTTTTTGTGGGGTGGACTAGGAGGCATTACTTCCTTCCAAAGTACTCTGAGAAACGCTAGCCACTAATTACTTATTAATAACCTGCCCAGTGCTGCAGCTCTGTGCTCTGACCCATGCCGACTGCTCGGTCAGCATTTTGGCCCCTGGAATTCTCAACTGCGCTGTGGTGAAGAGAGGCTAAACACAAAGCAAGACAAATAGAACAAGCCAAAGTTTCTTTACTCATTCAAGCACAGTTGAAAATTTAGAAAACACAGATGAGCTGAAAGGAGAGAGGATCGCGCTGCAGAAATAGAAACATCAACATTTTGGTCCACATCACAGGAGACCCTGAGGAACCTGCCATCTGCTTTTTCCACATAACATGGCTTCTTGAGCATATTTTCAGGCCATTCTCTTATTTTTAAAACACATTAGTATCCCATTGTATAGACATTCTGTACATATCTGAGGGCTGTTGGACAGCACAGTTTGTTTCTGAATGTTTGGTATTATAAACAATAGTAGGGTGAACACCCTGTGGCTGTCTGCTTGCAGCAGGAGGGCTGTTTTCAATGTCTTTGTGGTTGGATTACATCTGACCTGAAAACAGATTTCCCCTCTAGGCAGCAGCAACCTAGTGGGGATGTCATGATGTTCTCAGGTCACCAGGAAGCATCTTCCTGGCTGCCCCAGCCCAAAGGTGACCTGCTTAACCCTTTGAGCTCACCTTCAAGGACTGCACTTTCTCATTCTCACAGTGATTCCTGGCCATACATCAGAGGAGGTAGGAAGGGCAAGCATTACTGTTATTTTTAGGAGGAGGGAGCAGACACACACTAACTAAGGTGTACTTGATGGTCTCCATCTGATGTGGTGTGGCTGTGTCCCCACCCAAATCTCATCTTGAATTGTAGCTCCCATAATTTCCACATGTTGTGAGAGGAACCTGGTGGGATGTAACTGAATCATGGGGGCAGTTTCTCCCGTATGTTCTCGTGGTAGTAGTTCTCGTGAGATCTGATAATTCTATAAGGGATCTCCCCTTTCACTTGGATCTCATTCTGTCTTGTCTGCTGCCATGTAGGACGTGCCTTTTGCCTTCCACCATGATTGTGAGGCCCCCTCAGCTGTGTGGAACTGTGAGTCCATTAAACCTCTTTTTCTTCGTAAATTACCCAATCTTGAGTATGTCTTTATCAGCAGCATGAAAATGGACTAATATGCCATCCATGCACAGGTGAAACTTGTCTTATAACTTGTCTGCTTCTTCTTCTAACTGGATCCCCTTTCTCACCTGTGACCCGAGTTCAAGCCTGTCGCTGCCATAAGGTCCTGTTGCCATCCCTCACCTGGGAGTGATAAGGGAGGTCATTCATTATGTCACATCTGTCAGCTTTTTTTGGCTCTGTGAGCTCCTCAACCACTCAGTGCCACAGGCATTGATGACTCCAGTAGAAGCTAAGTGACTGCCAATCTTTCAAATGAATTTTGGGATAGAACAATCACTAGTAGTCTTGCAGGTGACGAGTCTGTAATGGCTTCTTTTGGGTTTCCTAGGTGAAAAGTAGGCTTTTGGAAGACTTCTCTGTACACTTGGATGCCACTTTTTCTTCTTTACTTCATTGTAAATGTTTCTACCCCTTTCCAAAATCAAATTTGCCATCTACACCCTGGCATGGGGAGGCCATTTCAGCATGGGGCACAAGTCCTCACATGGCATTGGCAAACAGACACTTGGCCCTGCAGTTTGGCTTTTATTTGTTTGTTTGTTTATTTATTTATTTATTTATTTTTTTGAGATAGAGTCTCGCTCTGTCGCCAGGCTGGAGTGCAGTGGCGTGATCTCAGCTCACTGCAACCTCTGCCTCCCGGTTCAGGCGACTCTCCTGCCTCAGCCTCCCGAGTAGCTGGGACTACAGGCGCCTGCCACCATGCCCAGCTATTTTTTTTTTTTTTGTATTTTTAGTAGAGATGGGGTTTCACCATGTTTGTCAGACTGGTTTCGAACTCCTGACCTCATGATCTGCCTGCCTTGGCCTCCCAAAGTGCTGGGATTACAGGTGTGAGTTACTGCCCCCCCCAGCCAAGTTTGGGTTTTAAAATTGCTAAGTTAGTGGTACAATTCTGTGCAGGAAACGATCTCACTGGTGGTTTGGCTCCAAGCTGTCGAATTACCAGAGCACTTGGCTGGTTACTTTGGGGTCTGTAAGGAGAGAGGGTCCCTGTGGTCGTTCCAGTCCACGTGTAGAGTTCGCCTGTGTTCTGTGTTTATCACCCACGTATTAAGTTTGTGTGTTACCAAGATGACCTCCTCAACAATAAAAAAAAATGAAGCATTTCAAAACTTTTAATGCCTTTCAATCTAGCAATTCAATTTCTAGGGATCTATTATTTAGAAATTAATCACAAACCACTAAATAAGTATATTCAAGGGTGCGCATGGTAGTGTTATAATACTGTTTTGGAGAGGGAGAGGAAGAAAATCAACAGGAGACAACTGACAGGACATCTAAAGGGGATTGGTTAAGAAAATCACGGGAAGCCAGAGCTGTCATTAATAACAATGCAGGAAAGGTAACTTGGGTACTTAAGGGAAATATTCAGAGTCTAACTGTGAGGGGAAAATGCATGGGACAAAACAAGTATAATTTGGTACATTTCTGCTGTATGTGTAGAATGAATGAACACATGCCAATATGTGGGTATTAGTTGGAGCTGGCTGGAGGCGTATTTCTTCTCTCTCTCTCTCTCTCTTTTTTCTTTTTTTTGAGACGGAGTCCCACTCTGTCGCCCAGGCTGGAATGTAGTGGCGTGATCTCTGCTCACTGCAAGCTCCACCTCCTGGGTTCACGCCATTCTCCTGCCTCAGCCTCCTGAGTAGCTGGGACTACAGGCGCCTGCCACCACACCCAGCTAATTTTTTGTGTTTTTAGTAGAGATGGAGTTTCACCGTGTTAGCCAGGATGGTCTTGATCTCCTGACCTCGTGATCCGCACGCCTCAGCCTCCCAAAGTGCTGAGATTACAAGCGTGAGCCACCGTGTCTGGCCGTATTTCTTCTCTTTTATGAGTTTTTCCTCCTCTGGCCCCTTTTCTCTTCCTCCTGCCTCTTTTCTCCTCCTTCTCCTTCTCCTTTGTCGTCTTCTTCTTCTTCTTCTTCTTCTTCTTTTTTTTTTCCTGATGGGGTCTCGCTCTGTCACCCAGACTGGAGTGCAGTGGCATGATCTCAGCTCACTGAAACCTGCGCCTCCCAGGTTCATGCGATTCTCCAGCTTCAGCCTCCCCAGTAGTTGGGACTACAGGCATGTGCCGCCATGCCCAGCTAATTTTTGTATTTTTAGTAGAGATGGGGTTTCACCGTTTTGGCCGGGCTGGTCTTGAACTCCTGACCGCAGGTGATCCACCCGCCTTGGCCTCCCAAAGTGCTGGGATTACAGGTGTGAACCACCGCACCCAGCCCTCCTTTTTCTTCTTTGTCTTCATCTTCATCTTTTTTGGCAGGTTTTCAGCTTAACCAGTGCCTTAACCAGCATTTTAAACTCACAGGATAGAGAGGTGTTGCTTCCCATTTTCCTAACATAAAACAAAGAACTAGTTGAGGTTCTCTAATTTGGTAGCATTTTAAACTTTTATAGTGCACACATCTTTGTTACTTCGTGTTGTCTACACAGTTTCAGTCTTTGAGAACTGGGGAGATAAAATGACTTATTAAAGTTGAAGGGGACCCTATTCCCTGAGCTCATAGCTTGGGCATATGGTTGCTGGGTCTTAGAGCACTGGAATATAGGTGGAATATAGGTTAAAATTCTTAAAATCAGAACTTTCTGGAAAACCAGTGTGGTTACTACCCATCTGTGGGCCCGCATTTCTCTCCAGCCATCCGGGGAAGAGGATGCTGGAAGCTTGTCCTGACCCCATCTCCTGCTGGATGGGAAAGTGTGCCTGAAAAATCTTACTCCCCATAGTGGGAATGTTTTGAAGTGAGGAGGTTCCATGGCAGAGACAGCTGGGAGAAACTGGTTATGAACAGAAGGCTCCTCCTGAAATCCTTTCCACAAAACACACATGAGTGAGTGCATGTGCACACACACACACAGACACACAGACAGAGACAGCTGGGTGTATGTGTGTGAGTCTGAGTCTGAGTTAGATGCAACGGCATCTGCAGCCTAGATGGAAGGTCTGCCCCAGGAAGGAGGGAGGTCAAGAGCCCTCAGGTGGGAATCACCTGAAGCTGTGAAACAGAGAACAGACTTCTGAGGAGAAGCAGGAGAATTCCCTGAAAAAATGTATAAATAAACTGCACCTTCCTTATTTTTTTTGGAAGAACCAGAGTTGTTGGCTGGAAGCGGGGAGAAACATCATTCTGGAGACATTTAAAAAGTTTTCTATGGGGTAGACTCTACTGAGAGAGGTGAGAGAGTGCGCCTTGGGAAGGGACAGCGGAGCGGGGCGCGGGGAGGTGAGCAGGCTTCTTGGACCACTGGATCCTCCAGGACACTCCTCCGTGTGCAGAGTGGCCCGGAGTAATGTGGCTGCAAGGGAATCCATCAGGGAGGGCGGGACTGTGCAGAGATTCCGGGTACTAGGGAAGGGCCATCAGCAAAGGGGTGGGGACCAGGGAATAAGCAGGACTCAGGGCCCCCTTGGAGCCAGCAAAGTGAAAGTAGAGGAAGGAGAGGGATCTGGACAAGGGGACAGGATCTCATACCCACCAGAGCCTTGTGACTTCAGAACTAGAGGGCTCCTTGGTGGGAGCAAGGCCATCAGGACTGTATCCAGTGTATGGAAATAGGACACCTTGCAAGTGAAAATGAGCAGGGCCTGGTCCAAGTGGAGAAGAGAAGCTGGGGGTGTTGGAGCCTCAGCACTCTCTGGCCTTTTCTTTCTCCTTCCCTCCCAAGCTCCTCAGTGACCCTAGAGGCATCCAGTGTTTTTGTGCTCTTTGTCCTTTCCCTTCAACTGGAATCCACTGCGATGCCATTCAGACCATAGGGTGACTCTACTCCCTGTGGTAGACCACAGTGTTCTCTCTGGGATTTAGTGACGACTGTGGGATGGGGTGGAGGTGGGTGCAGGGGTTGGGGGTGCTCTGAAGGCTTGCCAGCAGACAGGGGGCACCTGAGTGAGGGACAGGGGGATTCAGGCTGGGGCGATAAATGCTGTCCTGGAGAGGTACCCAGCCGGGGTGGCAGATGTGAACATCCACAGGAGCTGCCCACAGATTCGGTGGGCACAGGAGGAGAAGGGAAGCCAAATGGGCACACCATGTCTGAGGGACGTGCCTCCCCACAGCTCTGGCTGGAGCCCTGTGGGTGGGAATCTAGGCTGCTGTTACCAGAGGGGCTGATTTTCCAGGAGATTCTGCAGAGTGGCGTGTTTGTGCAAAACCTTTCACTTACAAAATGCCGTTGATTAATTTAAAAACAAAACAACACTGTCTCAGCCCAACATAGCGCATTCTTTGCGCCATGGGCTTATGACTCCTGCTGCAGTAGCAAATCTGATGGCGCTAGGTCCAGACTGGCATGTCGTGAGGCATGTTGTCCCTTCTAACTTACAACAGAACCCCTAACTAGGTTGGAATCCAGTGTAGCCACGTGGGTGTAGCAAAATAGATGGAATGCAGGGTCTCAGTTAATCTGCATGCCTTCCTTTTGGGATAGAGCAGTCCTGTTTTGTAATTGAGAAAAAAGGGGAGCTCAGAGAGGTACATAGTTGTCAGGGAGTAGTAGGTTTTACTCCAGCTCTTTCTGATTTGCAAGACCGATTTCTCGTTACGTATAGCTTTTGTATAACAGAGAATGGCTCAGATAGAGTGAATGTTACTGTACTAGGGTTCTCCAGGAAACACCAATAGAATCTATCTGTATCTATACCTATAGATATAGAAATGTAGGAAGATATTTACTATGAGGGATTGACTGATTACATGATTATGGAGGCTGGAGAGTCCCACGGTCTGCTGTCTGTAAGCTGGAGGCCCAGGAAAGCTGCTGGTGTGGTTCCAGTCCAAACTCAGACGCCTGAGAACTAGGGGACCGATGGGGTAAGCCCGAGTCCAAGTCTGAAAGTCTGAGAGCCAATGTCCAAAGTCATGAAAAGATGGAAGGTCCGGCTCAAGGAGAGAGAGGAAATTTGCCTTTTCTCTGCCTTTTTCTTCTGTTTGAGTCCTCAAAGGACTGGATGATGCCTTTCCACCCTGGGGAAGGTGATCGTCTTTACTCAGTCTACTGATTCAAATGCCAGTCTCTTCCAGAAACACCCACACAGGCACACCCTGAAATAAGGTTTTATTGACTATCTGGGCATCTCTTATCCCAGTCAAGTTGACACATAAAATTAACCATCAATGCTACCATATCCACTGCTAATAGGAATATGGTGAAGCAAATTCTCCAGAAGGAAAGGCTGCCATCCCTAGGGCCAAACTCCTGCCTTTTCTGTTCTAGTTGGGAACGTTCTGACAGACCAAGACAGTATCAGGGGCTAGGATGGAGAGTTATAAGATGGCATGGACAGTAATGTGCCATGTGCATTTCATTAATTCACTCATTCATTCAACACACTCCTAATGAGGACCTGCTCAGTGCTGGACTCTCTGTTCTAGGCACTTGGGATCCAGGAGTGAACTTAGTAGACAAATGGCTCTGCCCTTGTGCCTACATTCTAGCTGGAGGAGGCAAACAATACACAATGCATGTAAAAAGCAAATCATTTGGTAGGTTAGGAGGTGACAAGTGTTATTCCAGACATACAAAAAGGAAGGCATGTAAGTGTGTGTGTGTGTATGGGGGGGGGGGCGTGGGTGGGTGAGGGAATTGCAATTGTGATTGGTTTGATGAGGGTGTGTCTCATTGAAAGGGTAGCATTGGAACAAGGCTGTGGCAGGAGCATGCCTCCTGTGAGAAAAGCAAGGAAGCCAGAGCAGCCAAGTGCAGCAAGGGAGCAGTGTTGAGGTCCGAGATTCCAGAGCCTCACTCACCCAGGGCTGGGTGCTGTTTTGCCACTCATTGTCCCATCTCTCCAAGTCTCTGATTCCTCAAGTGTAAATGCAGTGGATTACATTTCCTCTGCTTCACAGGTGTTGGAGGATCCACTGTGAAAAACTTTGAAGGCTGATTTCTATTTTTATGTGTGGGGCTGCCCTAGGAAAAGCAGTCCCAGTCACATTCTTATTCCTCCTAGATAGGATGGCCACCATGAAGCTTCCCCCAGCCTCTCTGTCTGCAGGGATGTCCCACTCTCTGCTTCTACTGCACCCAGGTACTTCAGTTTCCTCTGAAGGGATGGCTACCAGGAGGCCAGCTTCCCCAGCCCCTGCTGACTTCACGGGCATTTGACCTCTGCAGTCACACAGGGACCCATATGCAGAAGAACCCTGTGCATGGTTGAATGCTCTGCCATTGCCATCTTTAAATACGCCATGATTTTATCTTTACACTTGTGATGAAGTCCAATGGGGCAGTACAACGTGCACCTGAGCAGAGGCGATATGCGTGGTATGTGTGTTTGTTGCCATTCCTTGCCTCATGAGCACAGAATTCTGGTGCTTCCATGATGGTGGGAGTTCAGAAAGACTCGAAGTGAGAACGAGATTACTCAAAGTGCATAAAAGTGCTACAGCTCTGATTAAGTACGGGCCTGATGGGCCATGCTTTCCATTCAAACTAGAACTTGACTCCAAAATGGAAAGAAGGAAATGATGTTCTAAGAGACATCAGTAGCCAAGGAAGCCTATCATATTCTTTCTCATTCCTGTTGTTTCTCTGTGTTAGTCAACCGCTTATGCCAGTAGTTATGACACAGGAGGAAAGGGAACTAGCCTTTCACTTTTCTTTTTTTTTTTTTTCTTTTTGAGAGAGGGTCTTGGTCTGTCACCAAAGCTGGAGTGTGGTGGCACAATCTCGGCTCACTGCAACCTCTGCTTCCTAGGCTCAAGCAATCCTGCCACCTCAGCTTCCCAAGTAGCTGGGACTACAGGTGCGTGTCAGCACACTCAGATAATTTTTTTTTTGTATTTTTTGTAAAGATGGAATTTCACCATATTGCCCATGCTGGTCTCCAACTCCTGGGCTCAAGTGATCCACCTGCCTTGGCTTCCCAAAGTGCTAGGATTACAGGTGTGAGCCACGGTGCCTGGCTTTCAGTTCTTTCTTAATCCTCAGTAGGTCAAAGGCAGAGGGTGCTGGTAGAATGTATGCGTATCCAGAAATGAAATAAAAACAGCAAAGCTAGTTTTGTGCAGCATTTCCAGTAAGGGATTGGTTGAAAGGGCGATTGTGTCATTGCGTGCCTCTAAATGCAATCATCTGTACTGGTTAAAAAACCCCCCAAATCTATTTAAGTATAAGCTACAAAATACGAATTCTATAATTTCTGTGATTCTGCATGTGAGCTAAATGCTTCCATTAGTATTGTAAGATGGCATTGCACAGGAATGGTAAGATTTATGCTATCAATTTATGTTTAATTTTTCCAAATTTAGCACATATGAAATAGCGAATAATAACACTGCAAGTCAATAGAGAGACAGCAGGAGAAAGGAAAAGTCCTTATATTTTAGTAACTTTCCTGGCACCTTCTTTCCTGCTTTTTGGAAAAGGGGCCCAGCATTTTCATTTTGCACTGGTCCGTGTGCATTCTGTAACCGGCTTGGTGCCCAGCAAACACTGTCTCCTGCTCACTCCACTCCAAGTCCCAACTAGGGCCGACAGTGCCAAGAATGAACTGTCACTGTGAACTCGGGCCTGGTCCCAAAGAGTTTCTGCTGTGATTCCCATCACTTTTATTTTCAAGGAATTAAGACAAAAACTTCAGGCTCTGTTTGGGGTCAATGTTGTGTCCATTCTCCTTAAGAGGGAATAATAAGTTATTTAATTGTCTATAGGCCAGAGAGCATCATAAGGTACATACGTTTTTAAAAATAAAATTTCACATAACCCCAATATATAACAAAAAGAGAAAAAAAAAACCCCAACATAGATATTCTCTGAACTGTGTAAACCCTTTGGAAATTTCTATGACAGAAGGTTTAGAACATTCTCTAACGGTGATTTTAATACAACAAAAAGGTCACATCTGTATCTTATTACCTTACGGAGAGTTCCCAGGGACTTTTCCCCAAAGGTGTGTTGCAGCCCGCGCTTCCATTAGTAAGGATAGATAAAAGATGTTAACTTTGGATGCTATTCTAAAAAACAAAACAAAACAAAACAAAACAAAAAACCCTTCTCTTTTAACACTAGAGGTCACTCTGCAACCGCAAATGCGAAGTAAGCACCCTGGGGCTCCAGAAGGTCAGCACAGCTAATCTGTATAAATTGCTGAACCATGAGCCAAATTTGTACCTAATTACGGGTTGCTTTCATGCAGCCCCACTCCTATTAAAAGTTTCTCTCTTTCCTGCAGAATTGTGGATGTTGTGACTTATGTTTCTACTGAGCCCTAATATTTCTCAGCTAAGCAGGGGCATTGCAGGCACTGTAACCAAGAACACACATCTCCCTACATTCCAGATTTTTGACGTTCATTATCCAGATGGAAAAGAGCATCTGCTACTTGGGTATCAAATGGTGGTAACTTGGTCTTTATTTCTTTATGAGATTGAGGTAGGGACAGATTTAACACAACCCTGCATGTGGGCGTGCAAAGACCACAGGCACAGCACGTTGCGCAGAAACAATTGACAAATATTTTCAGAGTTTCTTTTTCCTGTTTTTGGAGCTATGCATAAAACTGACTCTGCATCCAATGTATGGAAATAGGGTTATTTGCATCTATTGGGGATCGGAACTCACAAATGGCTTATCAATCGAAAATTAAAATCCTTGTGCAGCATCCCTAGAAGACTTCAATTTCCTTTGGTTAGCTACCCTTTCGGAGTAATTAACGTTATTTCTGATTTGGATTCCTGAGGGTTTGGATATCTGTCTATGCAGTAATTTCATATATAATTGCATGCAAAAATTTGTGCTTTATTTCTTTACTGGCTCCTAATCTTTGGTGTTTTTTTCTGTGATGAATGGGAGTTATGAGGGATCTTCATGGTCTCCTCATTTAGGGAGAGTGGGATTCCTGAGCTGGGCAGGCATAAAAGACCTGAATATCAAACAACGAAAAATAACGGGAATAGTGGAAGCTTGTCACTCTCTGCAATATCTTCCTGAGGCACGGATGGGAATTTTGCGGCAGAGGCAGGTGATACAGTGGAAATGCAAAGCTCTCTTCTTCGGAGGGCGGGCTCAGCTCGCATGCTAGAAGTGCCTTGACACTGGCAGCCTCAGCTGGGGTGGAGGGCAGTCTCCTTGCCGTTCTGCTTAGCCTCCAGCACTTGCAGCAGATGGAGAGCTGGTGTGGATAAAGTGAAGCTGCTGTGCTGCTCCTGGCTCCAATTCCTCACATGCGGGGGTGGCCACGTTTAGAAAGATTTTAGCCCTAGACCAGCCAGACCCCTCCCTCTCTGGATTACGGCACAATCGCATAATCATCCTGACCTCCTCTGTGTTGGATTTTCTGCTGTATTTTGCTTAGATTTAGAGCACTCAAGGTGGTTGAAATCATTACTCTCTGTAAGGAGATAACAAAAATACGCTATGGTCACTTATCTTGGCACCTAGCCGGTCCAGCCATCGATTTCCCATTTCGGTTCACAAGGTGCTGAATGGAGCCGATCAATTTAACAGCACCGATGCGACTCAAATATTCTCATAATCTATATTATCAGTGGGCTTCCTTCCTGATGTCCTCATCTGACCTGGTCACCGTGGCTTCTTGATCGGAGAAATGAAAGCAGGGATTAGAAGGTCTTTATAACGGGAGTATGTGAGCTTTAGCGCGGCCACTCTGCGGGACTGAGGGTTCATCATGCCCACAGCCCTACTGCTAATGCTTTTAGTAATGTGCATGCTTGGATTTAAATTAGGAGTCCCAATTAGTCTCCTGTATTCTAGCAGCCTGCAAAAACGCCATTTAGGGAGGAACTGTTTAGAAAGCAGGTTTTTACTTAATAAACAGTGATCAATCGAATTGATTAACCATGAACACATTCCCACAGTCTGTGGGTGGCGCTTGTTGTTGATAATTGTGGTTCATGAGTACAAGACTATTAAGCGGCTGCTCATAGACGATTTCCCAGCTCTTTCACCTAAGAGAACTGGGGGCGCGCTCTGGGGATGCCAGCAACTGTTGACAGCACTTTTTGGGTTGGGGCTATGCCTGAGCCAGCCTCTGCCCCCAGCAGGCCTTTGGAGTATCTCTATCAATTGTGGCCATTTACTAGACACTGGCAGACATTTCTGTAAACCTCGCATCTGTTTTTTTACTAATTCACGCGGTAATTAGGTGTTCTCACGCTGGCTTTGTGGCTTTACATAAATGGTAAGTGTTTGGAGCTGCCCGTGCATTAGAATTAGTGCTGTGTTCTGTGCAAGGCTTATTACCACCGAGGCTCTCTCTCTGCTCGCCAAAACGGCAGCTAGAAAACTGGGAGGAGAGCTTCCTGGCAGCATTAGCAAACTAGTAGCCCCTGAAGGGCGATGAGAAAGATGTAAGTGAAGGCAGGTTCGGCGGGAGAGTCCCTGGTTGCACTGCGCGGTTGCGGCGCGCGCCTGGAGCTGCGCTTGACGAACGCAGCCCGGGGGCGTAGCGAGCACCGCCGGGCGGATTGCCCGGGGCTCCAGGCCCAGCTCCCAGCCCAAGGGACGGACTGTTCTTTGTGGGACAGAGGGGAGAAGACGCCTGCCATTTGGAACCCCTGCTGATGCTCCAGCTCATTTTGGGCAGGTTTCTGAGCCTCTCTTGGCATAATTTACCCAATTACCAAAAGTACAGAATAGCAACGCGATGTGTTCTATTATGTAGGTTAGAACGCCCTTTATGCTCTCGGTGCTGGCCCTGAGTAAATGAGAAGCCGCCAGAGGGCTGGGTGACTTTACAGTTGTCTTGACCAAGGACTCCTCGGGGCCGAATGATCTCTTGCGCCCTCTAGCGGTGTATATACCTACTCTCCGTGGAGACCAACCTAGTGGTCCTGGATCTTCACTCTGAGTCAATGGCCCCGCCCCAACCCTAGAGGTTTTCCTTGCGCTGGGGAAGCGACCCTGGCCTTCGCGTTTTTTACAAGTGCCCCAGGAGATTCTAATGTGCATCCAAGCTGGAGAACTTCTGCTAGAAACCAAGGCAAGACAGAGCCACACGTGATAGGTGGTAAACCATATGGGCTTCAAAATATGTTTATTACTTATGTGTTTATTATTATTATTTTAAACATAACATTTACTCGTGGGTAGTTTTTTTGTTTGTTTTTTGGTTTTGAGACGGAGTCTCGTTCTGTTGCCTGGGCTGGAGTCCAGTGGCTCAATCTCAGCTCACTGCAACCTCCGCCTCTCAGGTTCAAGCAAATCTCCTGTCTCAGCCTCCCAAATAGCTGGGACTACAGGCGCATGCCACCATACCGGGCTAAGTTTTGTATTTTTAGTAGAGACAGGATTTCACGATGTTGGTCAGGCTGGTCTCGAACTCCTGACCTCAGGTGATTCACCCACCTCAGCCTCCCAAAGTGCTGGGATTACAGGCGTCAGCCACCTGACCCACACTTACCTATAGGTAGTTCTAATTTGGAAATTTCCAATCCTCTGGGAAGACTCTGCAGATTGCCTGTGATAACAGTAAAATTCCAAGCCCTCCTCTCTCTTTCCACCTTCTGCTAGAGACTGAAGAAACTAAATGGGTACGTGATTTCTTAGTCTCTCTTAATGCAGGGGTGGCCATATGACACAATGCTAGTCAATATGATGTAAGTGTAAGGAAAAGTCCACTCTGGGGTGTTTCTGGAAAAGCCTTTTTCATCCTTTCTTTTTTTCCTGTTAAAAATAGATGTAGAAGATCACCACCCACTTTTCTCTTCTTGCTTTGGATGTAGATGTGATGCCTGGAACTCATGCAGCTATCTTGCAATGATGAGGATGAGGCTAAGAGAATAGGAGAGAGCCTCGCTCAAACAGGGTAAGCCAACCCCAGAAGCAGCTTGCCTCCAGACTTTTTATTATGAGGGAAAATAAATCCCTAAACGTTTAAGCCACTGGTAGGTTATATGTTACTTGCAGTCAAATAATTCATAACAAATATACTTTCAGATGAAACATCATGATGAAATGCTGCCTAGAAGAAAGATGAAAAGAAAAATAAAACTTTTTGAAGTGCATACAATGGGCCAGGCCTTGGGCTTTCACATGCATTATTTCATGCAGTACCAAAGACATTGGTGTCATGATTACTATTTTCATTTGTTGAGAAAACTGAGGTTGAATAATTTTCCTTTTATCAAACTGACTACCAAGTGTCTGTTTAGTATGAAGGAACAATTATGAAATGCAAGAGTCAAATTTCCAGAGAGTTTGATCTGTCTTCAGAGCCCATGCCTTTTCTTGGAATTTTTTCCTCCTACTGCCTCTTGCTTGCCAAGAAGAGATGCTGCAGTCAAGCCCTACTGGGGAGGTTGAGGAGGGCAGCCAGGCTGCCTCAGCTGGAAGCAGGGACACAGGGGTGACTGCAGTGCCATCAAGCAGGATATGGCATGTCTAACACTCAGAACCTTGAACTGCCTCCCCATCCCCACAGCACACAGAACAATGTAGTTGGCCTTGGGAAGACTCAGCTGGCCAGGACCTGGAGCCAGCTTCTTACATCAGAGAGAGATGGACAGAGTGGTGCAGCATGGTGGAACCACACGCTGGAGTAGAGAACCTGGGAAGGGAGGGGAGCAAAGCTCCTGTCAACTTCTTGAGGGAATGTTTACTTTGTTTTGTTTTTTGAGACGGAGTTTCATTCTCGCTGCCAGGGCTGGAGTGCAGTGGCGCAATCTTGGCTTGTTGCAACCTCCGCCTCCTAGGTTCAAGAGATTCTCCTGCCTCAGCCTCCCGAGTAGGTGGGATTACAGGTGTCTGCCACCACTCCTGGCTAATTTTTTGTATTTTTAGTAGAGATGGGGTTTTACTATGTTGGCCAGGCTAGTCTCGAACTCCTGACCTCAGGTGATCCAACTGCCTCAGCTTCCCAATGTGCTGGGATTACAGGCATGAGCCATGGCGCCTGACTGGGAATATTGATTTGAATGATAAGAAGACTGAGGCTCGAAATGAGAAGTGACACCTCATCCAGGTCTGCAACAAAGACAGAGAACTGTGTATTTAATGGAGGGGATGGAGACCTGATATCAGAAACCCATTAGAGACTGCACATTTGAATATCTGTATTATGAAAATGCATGTGTTATAAAAGGGTCGATGCTCTTCATAGTTTGTGGGGTCAACCATTCTCCATCAGTCTGTTATCTTCACATAGGATTGTATTAAAGACCCTCCCCCTCCTCCAACCACTGTTATATATGGCCAGGTGGACATGGATCCTGAATGGCTCTAACATAGAAGACTGAGGTGCCCAGACAGGGCCCACGTTAGACCTCAGCCCCACAGTTAGCTGTCCCTCCAATTGTGTCAACAGGTGTGGCAGCATCCCCTCTCTGAGATAGAGCTGCTGGCTTCTCCTCTAAGCTCCCTGTATCACTGATTCGCACCTTCCCTGACTGGATAGATCATTAAGAGAATTGGTTTACAAGGTTCTTGCTGAGCTGCTGGCTGTGGGAGAGGAAGTAAACAGACGCGAGAGAGAGCTGTAACATATGATGTTATATCCAGTGCTTAATGAGGCCCGTAAAAACAGGAATGCAGGAGCAGCCGCAGATAAATGAACGTGCTTCATGCAGAATCGAGAGTTGACTGTATTTTATTTGATTTAGTTCTAGAAATAGCAGATGTTGTGTCAATTATGGCAAAGTAGTTCTAACTAATCTCTTCATTGAATTCATCTCATTGACCAAAATGGATTAAAAATTATTTTGTTTCCATGATTATAAGTCAATTTTCTATAGAAAATATACAGACGAATATACTGGAGAATTGAAATGACCCGTAATCCCACCACTAATAATAACTCATAACAATGGATTACGTTTGCAAGTGCTAACTGGTTCCCAGTCACTATCTAGAACCACTCTTCTGTTAGCATGCTAATTAAACCCTCTAGGAAGTAGAGAGAGCTAGCAGCTGCATGCTCAATATAGGGAAACTGAGGCACTGGGAAGTGGGAAGTTAAATGACTTCTCCAGTGTCAACACATTTGGAGGTGGTGGGGTCAGGGTTCTACCTTAGCAGTTTGGTTCTAAAACTTGCATTTTTTTTTTGAGATGGAGTCTTGTTCTGTTGTCCAGGCTAGAATGCAGTGGCGTGATCTTGGCTCACTGCAAACTCTACCTCCTGGGGTCAAATGATTCTCATGCCGCAGCCTCCCGAGTAGCTGGGACTACAGTTGCCTGTCACCACACCCGGCAAATTTTTGTATTTTTAGTAGAGACAGGGTTTTACCATGTTGGCCAGGTTGGTCTCAAACTCCTGACCTCAGTTGATCCTCCTGCCTTGGCCTCCCAAAGTGCTAGGATTACAGGCGTGAGCCACCACACCTAGCCTAAAACCTGCATATTTATCCAGGAAACTCTATTGCCTTTGGTAGAAACCCCTATTAATGTGTTTTCTTTCTCTGAAAATGCATGCAAATATCACGTATTTTTACATGTATACACACACATTGGAAATCATATTCTATATGCTAGTTTGTAATCTGCTTTGTTATATAACTTTATATAATGTTATTATAAATAAGTGTTTGATGGCTGCATGGTGTTCTTTCATACAGAGGTACACTGGGATATTTTTAAAATCAATCTCCTAACCTCAGCATTTATGCTGTTTCCACGTGTTGCTGGTTCATTTTATAAATAATGCTGAGATGAAAGCCAGTTTTGTGTACATATCTCAGAGTGAATCCCTGAGTGTTTTATCTAAGTAAATTCCCATAAGCAACATTACTGGGCAAAAAATATGGTCAGTTTTAATGACCTAAATACTTATATAGATTCTTACACAGATTTAGTTTGGCAAGGAGCTTTGACCAAGATGATGAAATGAATGGACTGGTTTCAAATTTGTAGTTGTGATTACAGCTCTACCCTGAGTTGTATGACAGAGATACATTTAATGGGCTGGAAAACAAGTGACATGGTGGTGCTAAGGAACCCCAAGAAGCACCGGGGTGGCTTGTCTTCGTTCATTCCCTCATAGTGCCCTGTTAGACACCCTCATTTGTCCGTCTTCCCTGCCGGCCTGTGAGCAGGAGGAGGATCATGCACTGACCACATGTCTACCGAGTGTCTTCCCTGAGCCAGGTCCCGGGAGGAGTGAGGGCCCCTGTGCTCACCTGCATCCCAGAACTAGTGTGGAACCGGCTGCTCTGCTCTGGAAGCCTTGGCAGGACTGCTGAAGCGAACCTCTCCCTCTGGCCTGCTTTCCTCATACTCAGCCTTTAAAACTCGCTCCAGTTGCCTTCTCCAGGGGTGAAAGTGGACATTATGCCAGGCAAGAGTGACAGTATATTCAAACCTTGGGAACATCTTAAAAGGTAGGTCTTGCATTATTACCCCATTCTACAGATGAGGAAGCTGAGGCACCAATAACTTAGTAACTTGTCCAGGACCACACTTCCAGTAAGTGGCTGACTTAGAATTTGAACCTGCATCTGCTTCACTCCCAAGATCTTAGTTTTTCCACTGAACCTTGAGGCTTTTAGGAGACAGGTTTAGCAATTCAGGCTAGGGTTAGGTGTAGGCTTTGGTACTTATCCTGATTCCTACTGAGTCTGTGTGGCCCAACATTGAGACAGCAGGAACTGGAGCTTCTGCTTGTACCTCTGGATTCAGGTGATGGACTTGGAGGGCCCCCTGGAAAGGAGGAAACCCTCTGGTTGCAGTAACTGCTAGGTTGAGACAAGTGTTTACAATTATTCCCTTCACCCTGTTGCATCTGGTGGCAACAATCTCACTTTGCTTCTTTTAATTAAGGAAGAGACTTTTGTTGATATTACTATTTTTAGCAAAATGGCTTCCACTGCATTGTCGGTTATTTGAAATAAGGAATCGAAGGGCTCCCTTGTTTGATCATGTATTAGTCAGTTTTCATGCTGCTGATAAAGACCTACTCAAGACTGGATAATTTGCAAAGAAAAAGAGGTTTAATGGACTCACAGTTCCATGTGGCTAGGGAGGCCTCACAATCATGGTGGAAGGCAAAAGCACGTCTTACATGGTAGCAGGCAAGAAAGAATGAGAGCCAAGCAAAAGGGGAAACTCCTTATAGAATCATCAGATCTTGCAAGACCTATTCACTACCATGAGACCAATATGGGAGACACCACCCCCATGATTCAATTATCTCCCACCTGTTCCCTCCCACAATATGTGGAAATTATGGGAACTACAATTCAAGATGAGATTTGGGTGGGGACACAGCCAAACCATATCAGATCATTTGTTCATTTGGCTGCTTTTGAGACCTTTCTACATATCAGGCCTTGCTCTGTGCCCTGAGAATCCAGAGGGAGCTCGGAGAGCCTTAAGGGTCTCCCAGTTTAGTGGGGAGACAGACTTGGACATGACTTGCTGGTATGTGAGGCAGAACAGACTGCGGCTCCAGGAACGAAATACTTTGGGCAGGACTCAGAGGGAGAGTTGATCTCTGCCAGATGCAGAGTGACTGAGAAAGCTCCTGGGAGAATCTTCTTTGAAAAACAAAAAGTAAGCTAGAAGTCATCAGCAGAAATGTGTTACTATAGATCAAGCTAAAGGAATGACCAAATCAGGCAAAAAAAAAAAAAAAAAAAAAAAAAATTTAAAAAGCAATGAATGGCAAGAAATTTACATCACAACTGAGCAACCTTAAAGTGGGCTCATTTTAGTTTCTTTTTGGCCACAAACTAAAAACAGGGCAGGGAAAGAGGTAAATGGGAAGCAACAACAAAAAGAATTGAGTTTTCTTTCTCTGTGCCAGCAACATTTGCAAAGCTTGACATAATTTGTACTGATATTTTCTTGTGAAGTACATGGGGATAACATTTCTTAAAATAATTATGCTCTTAACAGTCCTGCTCAGACTAGAAGCTGGGAAGCTGTACAGGAATCAGAGAATGAGATTCTGAGCCTCTGAATTCCGATGGTCCCAAAGGACCCATAGGTTCCCACTCAGGTCCAGGGGAGCAGTAGCTTTGGCAGAGGCTGGGGGCAGAGGAGAAGAGGTGGGAGGCTGCCGACACGTGGCCCTGTGAGCTTAGCAGTGTTCTTGGAGGCTATGTTTGGTGGGGGGAGGAGTAGAAAGCCCCTGGCGAACACCAGCCTGGATGTCCCTGGACCTGCCACCACTTATGTCTGATATCAGGAGCCCCACAGTCCCAGGACATAGCCACAGTGCCTTGGTCTTGCACAGAAAAACAGGAGAAGTTAAATGTTGCAGATGTTTTGTTCTCCTTCTTCTGCCTTCTTTTTTTTCTTTTCTTTTCCCTTTTTTTTGAGACGGCGTCTCCCTCTGTCACCCAGGCTGGAGTGCAGTGGCGTGATCTCAGCTCATGGCAAGCTCCGCCGCCCTGGTTCACGCCATTCTCCTGCCTCAGCCTCCTGAGTAGCTGGGACTACAGGCCCCCGCCACCGCGCCCGGCTAATTTTTTGTATTTTTTTTAAAGTAGAGACGGAGTTTCACCGTGTTAGCCATGATGGTCTTGATCTCCTGACCTTGTCATCTGCCTGCCTTAGCCTCCCAAAGTGCTGGGCTTACAGACATAAGCCGCCGGACCCGGCCTCTTCTGACTTCTATATTGCAGATTCCTTTTTTTCCATTAGACCGTGTTGTGAAACAGGATTCTACTACCCTGCAGTTGAGTGGAAGGACATTAAGTGGCGATTGTTCTGAGTGCAATGGCTACTGTTCGCATGGAGCCACACTATTTCATAAGAAAAACACGTAAGAATGCTCTCAGCTTAGAGATGTTAAGGGAGGCCTTTACCCTGTTGGGATCCTGGACCGAGGAGAGCTGATATGTGGGATTGTCTCCCTCGGAGGGTCCTGCAGCTGTGTACCTGTACAATGGACTCTCTGTGAGAGCTGCTAGGCTCCAGGGCCATTCATGTTCAAATTAAGTATTTACACCATAAGTTGTAATTGTGTTCATTTCAAAAGGAGATGGTAGAGTCTTTCAAATCAAAAAAGACTTTTTAAAGTGCCAGCCGTTTCATACTACCTGCTCCATGGGATTGGACACAATAACTCAAGCTTCAAAAATTCCATGCCTGTGTTGTATGCTTGAATATTACAGATCTCTGTCTGAAATCACCTCCCTCCTGTGACAACCTTCTCCATCAATGAGAAACCCTGATTATTAAACTTTTAAGGAAAGTTTATGAGACTTTTTGATTATAAGAAATAATGCTCCTTGTAGACATTTGTAATAATAAAGATATAGTACATTTGTTCTATAGCTCAAAAGCAGTCCAACCATTAATTCTGCTTCTTTGAAACAAAACAGGCCAGGCGCGGTGACTCACGCCTATAACCCCAGCACTTTGGGAGGCCGAGGGGGTGGATCACGAGGTCAGGAGATCGAGACCATCCTGGCTAATATGGTGAAACCCCGTCTCTACTAAAAGTACAAAAAATTAGCCGGGCATGGTGGTGGGTACCTGTACCTCCCAAGTCCCAGCTACTTGGGAGGCTGAGGCAGGAGAATGGCGTGAACCTGGGAGGTGGAGCTTGCAGTGAGCCGAGATCGCACCACTGCACTCCAGCCTGGGCAACAGAGCAAAACTCTGCCTCAAAACAAACAAACAAACAAACAAACAAACAAACAAACAAACAAACAGAATCAGGCTGCCACTGACAGTTGTGTTAAGAATGCATCCTCTCTTGTCCTGAAGGTCAGCCTCCTGATGGGCATGGACTCTGTTATGTGGGCTTCAATACCATTCAGAACAGGTCCTGCAGGAAAAACCAAGCAACTTTCCTTACTAGGTGACATTCCAGTTATAGAACTCCAGGCCACTGGTTCTCTACTGGGCGCTATTTTGCCTCCAAGGGCAATTGACAATGTCTGGTGACATTTTTGGGATTATCATCACTGGAGAGGGGACTGCTGGTGACTTCTAGTGGGTAGAGGTCAGGGATGCTGCTAAACATCCTACAATCTACAGAACAGCCCCCGACAACAAGGAAAGATCAGGCTCAATGTGTCAACAGTGCTGGGGCTGGAAAACCCTGCTCTAGGCATTCTCTCTTTTCAGGAAGAAAAACAAGGACAACGTAGAAAGGGAAGCAAAGAGAACTGACTTATACTGATCACCCAGGCTTCTGACTCTGTGTTAGATACTTCATAGATTAGAGCATGTAGTATTCAGTCTTCACAATGAAACTTTGATGTGGGTATTATCATCCCCATTGTACAGATGACAAACTGAGGCTCAGAGAGGTTAAGTGACTTGCCTGAAGTCAACCAGGTAGGACCTTTAAACACACATCTGCCTTGTTTCAAGTCCCACACTCTTTCTACTAGACTTCTTGAGTCCTGCAAGTAATGCGATGTTGGTAACTTCCTCAGGAAGTATATTGGATGAGAAAGAATGTCTTCAGGAAGGATGTAATGGATCTTTTGCATTATAACACCTTCTTAATTTGGAATCTGAAAATTCTACCACGCCGAGGTTGAAGTGTCCCTTTGTAGCGCTTACAAAGAAAAGATCTGCACTATGTAAACGAAACCGTAGGTCGGGCACAGAAAACTCTTTAAGAGGAGTGAGCTTTCTAAGGCAATGATTGTTAGTTTAAGCATTGCAGGATTCCAGACGGTAACCACATCACCACATCACCGTTCCTTATTAATGAGATGTGGAAAGTAATAACGTTCCTAGCACTCTGCATTCAGGAAGAGATAACTTCCTGGTCTTTGTCATCCATTAACACCTTCCACAAACATTGACAGAGCACTGGCACTGTGGTTGCTGCTATCTCAGGGGACACCAGATAAGACACACTGGCCTGGCAAAAGGTTTACTGTCTATTTAAGGATAGACCTAAAAGGATAAGTTTCCATACCCTGTTTGAAGGGCTACAAGTCAGATGTAGATAAAGGGATAGGAGATTGTAGAGGGGACAGTAAGATTCCTGCTTGAATGGAGAGAGTGTCCCTGGGGAGTAAAGCTTGATCTGGGTTTTGAAGGATGAATAGAAGTCTCTTGAGTGGGCATGGGAAATAACAGCAGGCCAGACAGAGAAAGCCACAGGGGCAGAGGCCTTGTGACTGAAGAGCATGTAATTTTCAGAGGACAGTGATAGATAAACATGTGAGCCCCTACTGTGTGCTAAGCATTGGAAATAGTGATGAATAATAGAGACAAATAACTAAGATAATATCAGAGCAAAACGAGTGCCATACAGAACAGGACAGGGTCATGTGACAGGAAAGTGAGGATTGGAAGAGGGTGACATTTGAATGAAGACCTAAGTGGCTAGGATGAGCCAGTTCCATGACCTGAGCATTCCAGGCCTAGATGATTCTCCTCTCCCACCCCAGACTGCAGTCCCAGCATTGCAGGCAGTGAAGCCCACCTTCATGGCTGAGGCACCTGGGCCAAGGTACCCAGGGCACAGGAAAGGTTATAGAGAAGGGCTGTGCCTCCTGCTTCTTCATTTTCTGTGCTGGTCATCTGGGGGAACAAGGAGTCTCTCCTGGCATTGAGAAGCCCCTTGACAACTCCCAGGAGTGCTTCCCTGAAGGTGGGAGCTGCTGAGCACCCCCAGACTCAGGCTGCCTCTCTCACTGAGCCAACTGTATTAGTCCTTTTTTTTTTTTTTTTTCTGCTGATAAAGACATACCAGAGACTGGGTAATTTATAAAGAAAAGGAGGTTTAATGGACTTACAGTTCCATGTGGCTGGGGAGGCCTCACAATCATGGTGGAAGGCGAAAGGCACGTCTTACTTGCCAGCAGACAAGAGAGAGAGCTTGTGCAGGGGAACTCCCCTTTGTAAATCCATCATATCTCATGAGACTTACTCACTATCCCAAGAGCAGCGTGGGAAAGACTTGTCCCTGTGATTCAATTACCTCCCACTGGGTCCTTCCCACAAAATGTGGGAGCTACAATTCAAGATGAGATTTGGGTGGAGGCGCAGCCAAACCATATCAGCAACACTCAGAAGATTCCACTAGTGGGGAATGTGATGCATCTCCAGGGTCACAGAAATTGCATCATCATTGAGAACGCACAGACCCATTCTGCACTGGACCAGGTACTCTCTAAAGGGCAAGGCTGGGAGTTTATGGGAAAGGGTCCTAGGTTGAGGAGGGATGGGGGCTCTGTGCCCAGTTGTAGCTCTGTGCAAGATGAATAGTTGGGTTTTGTTGGGAGAAAGGGCCCTCAGGGTCATTACGGCATTGCCTCCAATACCCAGGGTGGCCTTGTCATTGGTGGAGGCTTCAAGTGGGTCAGACTGATGAGAGCTGAGCAGGTTGAGGGCTTCAGCCTTTGGAGTCCCCAAGGACCATCCCAGTGAGTGTGGGGAGGGCTGAGAGGTGAGAAGGCTGGGAAGGGGCTGAAGCTTTTTGAGGAGTCATGACACAGACCTTGGAGTCCCCTGCACATGGTGAGGAGGCAGCCAATGGTATTGGGCAGGGAATGGCACACCCAGTTTGTACTGATTTGTGCTTTAGATGGTTCTCTCTGGAGGCTGTTGAGAGAATATCTGGATTGATGAGGGGCAGACAACCTCTGATCCGTCAGGCAATGTCAAGGTTGATGAGGGTCAGGACCAAGTGGCATCCCAGGCTTCCCATGGGGGATGAGGAAGTGGATGGTTGTCCTGCCATTAGACAGGGAATGTGGGGTCAGAAACAGGCCTGGGTAGGGGAAATACTGTAACTTTGATTTTGAGGATACTGAGGGCAGAAAGCCAGGCAGCTGCTGGAAATTCAAGTCTGAGGTTCAGAAGGCCAGCGACACAGTTGATGATGTAGGAGATGATCCATGAGCAGCGTGTTGATGATGCCCTGGACATGAGAAGAGTCGAGGAGGCAAAGGACAGCATCCCAGCAGATCCTGACTTCTGGTGGACCGACGAGAGGGACAGAGCTCCATGGAATTGACTGGGAAGGGGTGGGTCAGGAGGCCGAAGGAGAATCAGAGAGTACCATGGACACCATCGAAAAATCACGGCACTCACCTGTGAGAAGAATTTGTTTCTTTTTCATGATGAAATTGGAGCTCAGCTTCTGACAGATCATCCAGCTAGTGCATAGCAGAGCAGGCACAGGGAACATATTAGCAACCCCTGGTCAGGATGGATCCACGAACCAAGCTGCTCAGTTTAGATTAATTGGAAAGGCTTACAAAAGTCGCACTTGCAAGTTATTATTTTTTATATATGATTAATGTACATTTTTTTTTCATTGGGAGGAGCACACAAATTCACTGCAGAAAATTTGGAAAACAAAGGAAAGAAAAAAATATTTACCAAAATACCCTTTCTTTAACCCAGTCAGTATTAGCATTTGGTGTGACTTTTGTGATCCTGTTGATCCTTTTTCTCATTTATATTTTTATTTTATTTATTTATGTTTTTTCGAGACAGGATCTCTCTCTGTTGCCCAGGCTGGAGTGTAGTGGCGCGATCTTGGTTCACTGCAACCTCTACCTCCCAGGCTCAAGCTATTCTCCTGCCTCAGCCTCCTGAGTAGCTGGGATTACAGGCATGTGCCACTACCGCTGGCCAATTTTTATATTTTTAGTAGAGACAGCGTTTCACCATGTTGACCAGGCTGGTGTTGAACTCCTGACCTCAAATTATCCACCCACCTCAGCCTCCCAAAAAAGCTAGGATTACAGGCATGCGCCACTGCGCCCGGCCTTTATATTTTTATTTTTAAAAGACTGATAACCAATTGTTCAGGTTTGACACAATCTCCATACCCATTCTTTTTATTGGTCACATAATAATCCATCAAGTGAATGTACCACTGATTAATTTGAACATTCTCTCACTTTGAATACTTAGGTTATTTCCTTTTTTGCCACTACTATTTTGCAAAATTGTTATGCTGTGTTGAACATTTTTCTGAATTTGAGATTATTTCCTCATGAAAGTTTCACAGTCAATATTTTTATTGATCTTAATACATATTGCCAAATTGCTGCATGAGATAGCTGCACAAGTAATTACCCAGAAAATGTGTGACTAGAGATGTTTATTTTTTAATTTTAGATTTCTTTTTTTTTTTGAGATGGAGTTTTGCTCTGTCGCTCAGGCTGGAGTGCAATGGCTCAATCTCGGCTCGCTGCAACCTCTGCCTCCTGGGTTCAAGCAATTCTCCTGTTTCAGCCTCCTGAGTAGCTGGGATTACAGGCATGCGCCATCACACCCGGCTAATTTTTGTATTTCTGTAGAGATGGGGTATCACCATGTTGGCCAGGCTGGTCTCGAACTCCTAACCTCAAAGGATTCACCCACCTCGGCCTCCCAAAGTGCTGGGATTACAGGTGTGAGCCACTGTACCCAGCCTAATTCTAGATTTCTTTATTGCAATCACTCCGCTTCGTGAAAGAGGCCCTTGGCTGTGACCAGCAAGAAGGATACCAACTCCAGTCTGCAACTCCAGAATGCAACTCCAGACAGCATGGCATGTGGGAATTTAGACAAGCCCACATGGGTCCTTTCAGAGTGAACTTCACTATCAGTTGGCAGAATTTGCAAAGGTATAAGAGAGGCCAAAAGGGACCTGGGTGGGATTGGGGAGTAGAGATGGGCACGAGAAAGAAATCCTGACAGTGTGGACCCAAAGAAGAGGCCACAGTGGGTGAAACAGGGGAGGAAATAAACACTGGTGAGAGCCCCAGGCACTGCCTTTGTGTGTTCCAGAGCTCTTCAGAAAACTGATCACTGGAGACTATACCTATTGAATTCTTGAGGGACTAACTTATTGAGTTGCCTGAGGATCCCGCTGCATTCAACAGTTGAATTCTTTTTTCTTTTTTTTTTTTCCTTTTTTTTTGAGATGGAGTCTCATGCTGTCACCCAGACTGGAGTGCAGTGGCGCGATCTCGGCTCACTGCAATCTCTGCTTCCTGGGTTCTAGTGATTCTCTTGCCTCAGCCTCCCAAGTAGCTGGGATTTCCAGGCACTTGCCACCATACCTGGATAATTTTTTTGGATATTTAGTAGAGACGGGATTTCACCATATTGGTCAGGCTGGTCTCGAACTCCAGACTCAACAGTTGAATTCTAAGGGCGCTCTCCTGTCCTCTGCCCAGTGGCATGTGGCGAGTGGGAACTGGCTAGCCATAGCCCCGGCTCCCATGCTTGTGTTTGGGATAGAAGGGACACATACTTATTACCAGCCAGCATGGGGTTAAGGGCCATTTCCCTGTGTGCACGTTCTTAGTTATTTGGCCCCCTAAAGGTCCTTAGAAAGATACTAGTCAAATAAGAGAGTTAAGGTGATGGGAAGGAAGTGTGGGCTGGTTTGCTTTAGACAGGATGTGATAGATCTGAAGACTGAAGGGCCAAGGAGAAAAGGGGAAGGTGATTTTCCCGGTCCTTACACCTTCCTTGATAGACCAAAGCTGATGTTAGTGGTTGGAAAGTGCTTTTTAAAGTCCAACTTGCCTTCTGTGTGTTTCTAAATTCTGTGAGAGTTTCAGGTAAGGACTCTGGAATCCCAGGGGAGCAAAGGAATAAACACCACACAACCGCAGCTTTCCAGAGAAGCCTTAAGACAGCAAAACGCTCATTAATGAAAAAATATTTAGTGGCCGACACCTTTATTTTTGTTTAGTCTTTTGACAGGATTGGAATGAAAAGAGTTATGCGATAGGGAGAGAAAGCCCTACCTTCATTTAACTTGCTGTAGTCTATGAGTATAATTACCTATAAGTGTAATTACAGAGAAGACAAATGGCATTTTTAGCTGTGGTCTTAAAGAGGCGAGTTAATTTCCGACTTTGACCAGAACTATGTTAATTAGCCGTGGTGCAGTCTCTTTCTGTCTCTCTCTCTCTCTCTCTGAATGGAAGTTCCTCACCCAGGACTGAACGTGGACTGCTTCCTCTGTACCTTTGAGTAATGAAAGGACACTGCATGCCATCCAAATCAGGGCTGCTGTATTAATAAGGCTACTTTCCTGTCCATTTATCATCAATTAAAGGTGCGCTAGTTTGTAAAGTAACCCCACCTTCGGCCCGGCCGCCCAGAACGGCTCCTCATTTATTTTCTGCGTGGTTTTGGTTGGAGTTAGACCCACCTTGCAGCTCAGAGGTGACAGGCGGCATGAAAAAGTACACTAATTGAGACATCTCGAGGGAGAAATATAAGAAAACTGAAACGGTAATTAGAATGAGAGGATTTCAAGCTGGGTAAGGAAAATCGAATGGAGGTGCATATTAGGGGCTGTTACAAATGGGGAGGAAAGTACTTGGTGGGGGGAGAGAGAAATGGATCTTAGAGTAGAGGGTACCTTTTAACACTTCAGGGAGAGAGAGGAGACAGCAAGAAAATATCCAGGGTCAGCTGTGTGGACTTTTAGGAAGGGTGGCCTTGCACGCAGGCTGCAAGGCAAAGCTAATAGGGAGTCTGGCCAGCAAATTGCCAGGCTTTCGATGCAGGCTGATGTTTGGAGGAGAGAAATAGCTTGGATTTCTGGTAGGGAATGTGATTCTAAAATTCAAATGTGATTTTTAACACTCCCAACCTTTTACACAAAACCGGCGAGAGAAACCGTAGAGAGATTTCAGGGGATTTGAAAACGGGTGTGTTCTTCGGCTTCTGCTTTCAGTCCTCTGACTTCTAAGCCCTGGAAGCTGTGCCTGAACAGGGTCCTGAGGATAGTGCCATGAGTCCAAACCCTCATAAGCCAAAAGGTAACAGAGATAGAGCCATTTTCCTGCAACATCATGCCATGTGCATGGATACATTTTTTGATTAGTAATTTGGATTTCAATTGTTCGTTTTCTTTCGGAGATATCAATTCCCAGAAACCAGATACGAATGGGCCATTTAAAAAAAAAATGTTCCTTTAAGTGTGAGAATGATTTTGAGTGGCCAGTTGCGATTTTAGCTTAGTAGATTATACATATGCACCTACCAGGTGCATAAGCTCAGAGAATGTTGCAGAGGAATTAGGTCCCATATTATCATCCAGCCAATGAGGCCGAGAGCAACAGCATGGAGATGCATGGGTCGGAAGAGAAAGAAAAGGTCTTATGGTCCAACCAACACTGGGACCCTTGTCAAATGGCTGGAAAAAGTCAGGTTGAATGTTTTCAGTGACAGGGCACCTGAGCAGGTGCCATGCTACCACCTTCTCTCTGCATATCAGACATCTCCCTTGTCACAGAAGAGCTCTGCAGATACTTGCATCCACAGTCATACTTTCCCTGGCTTGTTTCCAGCCTAAGTGTGCTCAGTTCCTTTAACTGGGTTCCTGGGAATGGGGGGCATGGTTTTAGTTCTTTCCTACCTTAGCCATCATCTTGGTGTAGCACTCAACATGAGCCCTGCTATGTGATCTGACTGGCACGCAAAGGAAATGTCTGTCACCTCTTTTGTCATATAATATATGCTTCTATTAATGCATCTCAAGACCATTTTGATTTCTTTGGCAGCTATGTCACACTAACCATCAGTGTTCATTTCTATTCACTGTTAATTGGGTCCTGTGAAGTGCTGGGCACTAGGGATAGCACGGTGGGCAAGACAGATGTGGCCCTTACCTGCACAGAGTTCACGGTGTGGCAGGGAAGATCCACTTGGATGGAGGAATCACTGTGTTAGGAAAGGTGAGGCCAGGCAGTGATGATTATATTAATACATAGGCTATGGGCTCATATCTAGTTCTGTTGTGGGGAGAAGCCCCTGAGGAAGAAGCATTGAAGTCGAGCCCTACAGGCTGCACAGATGCTCAAGAGGTAGAGCAGGAGTGGGAAGGGGGCGTGGCAAGTGCACCTAGAAAGGGAACAGCACATCCAAAACCCAGAGGCAAAGAAGGGTGTGATGTGCCAGTCAATGGCGAATGTCCTGGATAGGAGGGACTGGATGAGAGAACGAGGCCAGAGGAGGTTATGAGGAGGCCAGAGACTGGAGCCAGCCTGGTCGTGAGCGGGCCTGTGAATCGAGGCCAGGGTTTTGCCTTTCACTGTTGCCAAGCCCTTTTAAGTAGGAAATGGCATGATGAGGTTTTCAGCTCACTTCAGAACCTAAGTCTTTTTCGTGCACCCTCTTTGTAAGAAATCCCATTCTTCCTCCAATTCTCTTCCTAGGATTGAGCCCTGACTTTTACATGCAAGTGAAGAGCTGTGTGTTTATCCACATTTTAGACTTCATTGTGTGCAATTTTGACAATCTCTATGGACACTCACATTTGGATTCTGATTCTATCCCCTGATATATTTATCTGTTTCCCAGCTCCACTCAGTTTTGCTAAGTCTCCTTAGGCTCATTCCAGGTTGATGGACGTTTAGGTCTGGATAGAACCCGATGGCACTTCCCTACAAACTGTCCTCCTGGCTGCCGTAGAGCCATTCATGGACTCACATGGGTTCCTGTTTTGACCTCCCTTGCCTCCACATAATTGTAGTGACCTCAGCCTGCCTGTCTTCTTCTTGCCACCATCTGGGAGGCTGCAGAGGCAGCCATATCCATTGGCCGTGGGGCCATTCCAGAGCTTGGCTTGGCTGTGTGCTGTGCTGCTCCTGGAGATGGTGCCTTGTCTCCACTCTAGAACTGCCTATGTCTCATCTGAGTCAGGCTGCCAAAAATAGAGTGCCATAGACTGGGTGACTTACAAACAACAAATATTTATTTCTCCCAGTTCTGGAAGCTGGAAGTCTGAGATTAGGGTGCCGCTGGCATGGTCAGGTTCTGGGGAGGGCTCTCTGTCTTCCAGGATGCAGATTGCTGTCTTCTTGTTGTATCCTCACATGATGGCAAAAGTGAGAGAGCTCCCTGGTGTCCCTTTTGTAAGGGCACTAACCCATCGTGATGGCTGTACTGTTGTGATCTAATCCCCACTCAACGGCCCCACCTTCTAGTACTATCACCTTGGGGGTTAGGGTTTCAGCATATGAATTTGGGGGTGGGCGCAAACGTTCAGCCCATTGCAGGTCCCCTGAATAGTCCTTTTTTGAGGCACTTAAGAGAAAGATGATTTCCTGTAATTTCCTACCTGACTCTTGGCTGAGGATGAAATAGACCCAGATGACACCACGGTTGCTACCGTTAGGAACGTGGAGGAAACTTTTAGTGTGAATGCCTGTGAAACTTACGAAACCTCCCAAGAGAACTCGGCCTGAGTTTGGAAACCCTTCTAAACGGCGTTTTGCTCTGTAAAATGCTGACTCAGTTGACAGATGGCCCAAATGCTTATTTTGGTCAACACCTGAAAGCAATTTGGGGCTTTCTAATTATTACTCCAGAAAATAGACTAAATCCCACTCAACAAATGTGGAACTGGTCAGTATGGGGCCCCCACGTGCTAATGCACTGGAGGCTGGTTCTGTTATCAACTGTGAGTCCCTCTTGAGTTCCAGTTCCTGGTGGGGCTCCAGGTCTGTCCTGATTCCGTTCAGAACTGTAGCTTTCATCAGCCTATCTGATGTGTCCACCGAGCCTCTTTCAGTCTCCTGTGTTGTCACCTCTAGTGCAACTCTAGGCTTGCTTTTGGGGCTCTGCCATGGCAGTAGGAGGGCTTTTGGACAGACTGAACCTGGCTCCCTCCCAGGCAGGACACAGCTCCCTTGGCAAGTACAGCAGAAGCATCTACTCCAGTTAAGACATAAGCTCGGCCGGGCGCTGTGGCTCAAGCCTGTAATCCCAGCACTTTGGGAGGCCGAGACGGGCGGATCACAAGGTCAGGAGATCGAGACCATCCTGGCGAACATGGTGAAACCCCGTCTCTACTAAAAATACATAAAAAACTAGCCGGGTGAGGTGGCGGGCTCCTGTAGTCCCAGCTACTCGGGAGGCTGAGGCAGGAGAATGGAGTAAACCCGGGAGGCGGAGCTTGCAGTGAGCTGAGATCCGGCCACTGCACTCCAGCCTGGGCTACAGAGCGAGACTCCGTCTCAAAAAAAAAAAAAAAAAAAAAGACATAAGCTCCACTCACCTTCCTTCACTGCCTCATCACATTTTGTTCTGGTTACATCAGGACTGTGGCTCTTCCATCCTTCAGTGCCTGGTTTAAGCCAGCTACAAATTTCTGGATTGCAATCACCAATTAGCATGCTTTATTGTTAATAACCATAGTAATGGCACAACTAATTTCATGGATTACACAGAAATAGTTAATCAAGGCAGCCTATTTGAGTGAAAATGGGTAATTGTATAAAGCCATGAAGACGTGGCCTTATGAAGGTTGAAAATTCAAAGCAAGCACCATTTGGATGGTGTGGTGTTGAATCAGCTAATTATAGTGGTTTTATATACATGTTTGATCATTTAAAAAAAGTTTCTCTACATGCACACACACACACAGACACACACACACACAGACACACGCGGGTGCGCGCACGAGCAAAACCCTATCAAACAAGTTTCTCTTTGAATTTACAATTACTCTTGGGGGCAGGGAGGTTTCTGAATCACAAATGAAAATTTGAACATCAAAGAGATTTTCTCCACTTCTTCTAAGGGAAGAAGAGCTTTTTCTTTCCAACTATGTAAGAAGGGAAAAAATACATAGATTGAAAATTAAAATTTCACCAGGGCAGTAAGAAAGTAGAAAACACCAAATTCCTATGTGTGGGTAAGTTTGAATGTTGCTCTGATGAGATAAAATGCAACCTTAAGAAAGAGACATAAAGAGAGAGAGCACTGCTAGTTTTAAAGTCCAGGTCCAGGACTACGGCACCATTTCTTTCTGAGAAGACCACACTCAGAGGCTAATGTATCATCAACTGTCTGATAAAGAGAAAGGGTAATGGATATCCCAAAACCAATGAACTCTGAGCTTGCCTAAAAGTTTATCCTTTAGAGGGGGATTGATAAAAAGTGAATTTTAAGAATGACAACAGTCTTTGATAAACAAAAGTATATTTAGTTTATGTAAAAGCATTTGGCTTTGAATGGATCATCAATTTCGAAAAGGATAGTATCATCACAAATGGAGGAAATATGTCCACTTTATTAATTGGTAAAAACAATAACTGTATCTCAATGTGTATCTTTGAAATGTGTCATTTTGGCAATCCTTTTTCACAGACTGTGCTGTACTTTTCTTTTTTGTTTTGTTCCTTTGTTTTTTTGTGATTCAATGAATGCCAATAGCTGACACAGAATAATCTATAGCTTATATAGTTCTCGCACACATTGTTTTGTTTGGATCTTACAACAGTCTTGTAAGATAGTGAGACATTAGCTCCCACATTGTCAAAGAAGAATCTAGCTAACTAAGAAAAACCTGCAACTGACATCATGGTTAAGACTGGAACAAAGCAAGGTGTTTGTTCTCATCCCTCCTATTCATGACAAGGAGGAGTCATTAATAACTATGTATGGAGTTTCTGCAGAATGCCAGGAACTGTGCTCATGCTTTTATTATGGTGTTTTGTTTAATCTTCCCTACAATGACTCTTGTAGGGACTCTTTCCACTGTTTTACAGATGAGGAAACAACAGCTCAGAGATGTTGTGACTTTGTCCAGAGTTGCACTGTGACTTTGGATGATGACTGGAGCATCCAAAAGAGAAATGCTGTTCACTGACTTGCACAAAGTGCTCTCTGCTTGTGTTAGAAATTCAGATACTGACACAACACTAATCACAATAGCAAATACATGGAACCAACCTGGGTGTCCATCAATGGTGGATTGGATAAAGAAAAGGTGGTACATATGCACCACAGAATACTATGCAGCCATAAAAAAGAATGATATCATGTCCTTAGGAGCAACATGGATGCAACTAGAGGCCATTATCCTAAGTGAATTAACATGGACACAAAGAACCAAATATTGCATGTTCTCATTTGTAAGTGGGAGCTAACCATTGGATACACATGGACATAAAGATGGGAACAATGGACACTGGGGTCTCCAAAAGGGGGAAGAAAGGGAGGTAGGGATTGAAAAACCACCTATTGGGTACTATGTTCACAATTTGGGTGATGAGTTTAATAGAAGCCCAAACCTCAGCATTATGCAATATATCCATGTAACAAACCTGCCTGTGTATCCCTTGAATCTAAAATAAAACAAAGAAATACATTTAAAAAAAAGGAAACAAATTCAGATACGGAGAGGACCATAACCAACCTGTATCTGAAGGTGGTGGGCCAGAATGTGACGCCAAGCACGCTAGGTCTCCTTGGTTCCTTTCCACTTATCAGTAGTAGACCAGACTGTTGGTAGGTCTTTTAAGTTTTCATAAATTTTGAGTCCTGCATGCTAAAAAGCTATTTGTTTTTATAGAAACAAACAATAAAAATACAAGAAAAATAAAAAAAAAGAAAGAAGAAATAAAAGAAAAGAGAATTTCTTCCCTTTCCAGTGAAAAACAAATTCCAATTGGAAAGTTAAAAAAAATCAAATGCAGGCTGGATGTGGTGGCTCACACCTGTAATCCCAGCACTTTGTGAGGCCGAGGCCGGTGGATCACGAGGTCTGCAGATCAAGACTATTCTGGCTAACACAGTGAAACCTTGTCTCTACTAAAAAACAAAAAATTTGCTGGGCATGGTGGCGGGCGCCTGCAGTCCCAGCTACTCAGGAGGCTGAGGCAGGAGAAGGATGTGAACCTGGGAGGCAGAGCTTGCGGGGAGGCAAGATTGCGCCTCCACACTCCAGCCTGGGTGACAGAGCAAGACTCTGTCTCAACAACAACAACAACAACAACAAATAAGATGCAGCATTGCTATTTTAATGCCCTTTAATGCCCTTTAAATCTCTACGGTCACTTTAATAGATTGTCTGCTGTTTCTCATGAAAATATGTTGCCCATTAAGCTAAATAGACTGGGAGAGTTTAGTCAAGTGAGGTTTCACATTTAATGATTGATTTTCATTTTCTGAGGTTGTAAATTAAATTTACAACACTGGCATAAAGTTGAGAGCAGAAGACTCTATCCAAAGTTGGACTAAAACAAAGGTACTGCAATATATTTGCAGGGCTGGGTGTGTTCCTGTGTGTGCCACTGTTTTATCATGAGTCAGGAAATCCCACGGGGATGCCCCCACCAGCCAGTCTAACTTCACTCTCCGTCCACCTGGGTTGCACTTTCTCTGCCCACCCCAAGATGGCTGGAGTAGGTGGGGGAAGAAGAGAGAAGATAGGGTATGTGGGGAAGATTTCTACCTGCTGCCAGTACCATTTCCATATGTACCTGCCTGTGGCCACAAGAGGGTCAGGTGTGGAGAAAAGAAGAGTATCCTACCCAGAGTGTTCAGGTAGAATTGTCCCTGCATAAATAAGCTCAATGGTTAAAGATTTTCAACTAGGCCAGGCCAAGAGAGCACATATTATAAGTGAATAATATTCACTTATATAATTCCAGTCGACTGGAAAGGTTTGTACTAGGAGAAAGTGAGTCTGTTTGATGTACATGAAATTTTGCAACTCCCAACACCTTCTAGGAATTAATATTTCTGAGGTTTTTTGGTAAATTAACTGGCTACTTATTCTTTCATTTTATTATCTGCCCTTGTTAGCAAAAAATGCACTAGCATCTGTCAAATGCTTAAGAACATTTTCTAGAGACCAGCATTAAGTCTAAAAAATTATTAATGTTTTGGAGGTGGCAAAAAGAATCAGGCAATAAAGCTGTTCACAGTCTCGTGTGTGTATGTGTGCATTTCCCTCTTTCCTTTCAATTTCTGGTTATATTATTATTGTAGAATAAACTGTAACAGTCTAGCATGATAACAATTATAAAATAGTCATATGAAAAATGCAGAGATCATTCTATTCGAAAGAGGGTGTCCTTCTACAATGATGAACATCTAGTTATTATTATTATGACAATCTCTAGAGATGATTGAACTGTTTCTTGTCCCTCTGATCCAGCCCATTAGTGACTGCTCACTTCAAAATGAAGGTGTTCAGAAACATTTCGGTCTGTGAAATTAAGTGATCGAAAGATTTACGGGATTGCTCTTTCACTTTTTCTTTGGATGTGGAAGAATATGTTAAGGGGTATATACTTGGACATTTCATCAAACTTCAAAAATGAATACTTTGATTTTAATAAGAAAACAAAAAGTTGCTATTTATCTATGAAATATATTCTGTTCACTTTTCCAGAAAACCAGATCACTTTATCTCATCTAGTTTTGCTCTGATAAACGTCATGGAGAAAAGGTCTGTTCCCTGGTGGAGGTGCGGTGTGTGTTGTCTCACTCACACATGCTAAGCCAGAGATGAGTCAGGGAGCTGTGAGGGAACAAAAGTGTGTTGTTTTACACACGGAGCTGACCACAGAGCAATATTTGTCAATTGAATATATGATATTAATATTCTTCCTAACAACAGCACTTATGCCATCCAGTCAATGCCAGTTCTGCTTTTTTAATGAACTCATGCTCCTGTAATTGCTAATGATAACAGCATTATCTAGTACTTTTTACTGGGTATTTTCTTCTGAGCATTTAATATGTGCTAAAGACTTTACACACATCATGTCATCTTATCTTCACAATTCTCCAAACTATATACAGTTCACAAATCAGGAAAAGAGGTAAAAGGTAAAAATAACTTGCTCAATTTAACACAGTTAGTGGCAGACCCAAATTCAGGCCTCTCTGCCTCTAATGCTTTACACTTAATCATACTTTACTACCAATGGCAAAGTGTCTCTGCCTTTTCTATAATGAAAAATGGTTAGTCGATTCATCTTTTTAAAATTTATTTTTATATTTATTTTTTAAAAAATGTCAAGGGTGGGGTCGTTACTCTCCTGACACAGCTGCTGAAATGGAAGGACCTGGCTGAAGCCCAGGATCCCTTTATGCTTTTCTAGGGATGAGGAAATGTCAGCCTTCCTCAGTTTCACGTCTCTAAGGCCCAAGGGCAGGGCCTCCTCTCTCAGAGTCCTGGGTGCTGTCCCAGAGTGCTCTTGCCTCCCTCCTGCTATTCTGTCTCTCTACAAGAGTCTCTAGTAGACACCATTCTGGAAGGCCTGGTGGGTGTATATTGCCTGCACATTCCTCCTGTTTCCTCATTATCCACTGCAGTACCACATGGAATGTCTCCTGGCCAACTGGTATACACCTAATTTCTGTAAACTTTTTATTGAGAAAAACTTCAAACATACAGAACAGTATAATACATCTCTGTGTATCCATCATTCAGCTTTCAACAATGATTACTCATGGTCAGTTTTCCTTCGCCTGCACTTGTTACTTTTCTTCCCCCTTCCCAGTGATTATTTTGAAGCCAATCGAAGACAGTATATCATTTCACATAAATTTTGGCATCTATCTCTAAAGTATAAGGACTCTTTCTAAAATATATTTATAATACCATTATCACACTTAACAGCTTAACAAAAGTTCTTTAATGTCATCAAATAGCTAGTGTTCTTATTTCCTTGATTGTCTCATAATTTTATTTTAGTATTTTTGGTTTAAATCAGGTTCCAGATAAGCATCATGTATTTCAATTTGCTATATTTTAAGTCCTTTTCCATTTATAGGCTTTCTCTACTAAAACAAAATCTCTTTTTGTTTTTCTTTGTTTTTTTTTTTTTTTTTTGGAGAAACTGAATTATTTGTTTTATGGAACTATTTCTCTTATGTATATCAAGGACCAGTCTTTTTAAAAATTTAATCAATCACAGACCAATACCAGGGTAATACTTAAGAATTAATTACTTGAAAATTTGAATAAAAAGACTTAGGCAATATCACTCCTGATTTCTTAATGTTAAATTCAACAGACATAAAATTACATTTCAAATAAATGTAACATAGGCTAAAAAGAAAATAGTTACATAAATTGTATACATCGCTCATTAAAAGCATGTATATAGGTGTTAACAGAAAATTCAAATAACACTCACAACTTTTGTCCTTCCACATTTGTAATCAAGCAAAATTAATGAATAAAATAGCGACTTCTTATGTTAAACACATATACATACTTCGGAAATATAGAAACATGATATATGTTATTATTAAATGTTTTTACATAGCAAAGAACTTGCTTCTTGTTTGTCAGTGTGGATAAGCTAGGTTGAATTGATGAAAATATTACCTGTGTAGAAAAATGTGCATGTGGACTCCTTCCTACTTTGTTTGAATGATGCATAGAGAAAGCAGAATTATGTTGATGGGAATGGAAGAGGAGATTCTAAAGCAATTTCAGCAAACCTGGGACACTCATTTTGAGCTTTTATCCAAAATGTAGCAAGTCAAGCTGTATTTTCAAAATTCATTTTCAATCCATTATCAGTAGCCAGTTCCAACACTTTATCCTTAAAGTTATAACTTGATTTACATGATCTTTTTATCCTATCTGAAAATCTCTGCCTTTTAATTGAGATATTTAAGCATTTACATTTAATATAATTATTGATATGGTTGGCTTTAGCCATACTAAATCTATCTTTTCTGCTTTCACTGGGGATAATTGAGCACTTTCTGTGATTTCTTTTTGTCTACACTATTGGTGGAGACAGTATTATCAAACATCTTTTAAATTCTTGCAAAATTGGTTTTCAGTTTTACAAAATTGAAAATTAAAAGCCTAGATTTTCTTAGACTTTATAATATACACCTTTAAATTATTATAATCCAGCTCAAATTATATTACACTACATTTTGAATAATGTAAGAACCTTTCAGCAGTATATTTTCAGTTTCTCCCTTCCATACTTTGAGCTATTTTTGCCATGCAAGTTCTTTTATGTATAAGTCCCACAATAAATTGTTACTATTTTTGCTTTAGGCAGGCAATTAGCTTTTAAATAAATTTAAAATAAGGAAAAATAGCTTTTTTTTTTTTTTTTTTTTTGAGATGGAGTCTCATTCTTGTTGCCCAGGCTGGAGTGCAATGACATGATCTTGGCTCACTGCAAGCTCTGCCTCCCGAGTTCAAGCAATTCTCCTACCCCAGCTTCCCGAGTAGCTGGGATTACAGGTATGTGCCACCACACACAGCTATTTTTTTTGTATTTTTAGTAGAGATAGAGTTTCACCATGTTGGCCAGGCTGGTCTCGAACTCCTGACCTCAGGTGATCCACCCGCCTTGGACTCCCCAACTGCTGGGATTACAGGCATGAGCCACCTCACCCGGCCAGAAAAATAGCTTTTATGAGTAACTTAACTTTTATTATTACCAGTGCTATTTATTTATTATGCAAATACAAGTTTTTATGTGATATCATATTTCTTTTGCTTAAAGAACTTTCTTTAACATTTTGTGCAGTGCATATCTCCTGTAAATTAATCATCAGCTTTTGTGTATATGACAAAGTTTTTATATTGTGTACATTTAAGAAAGATATTTCGGCTCCTGTCCCTCCCCAAGCTGGACCTGGAGAGCAGCGGCTGGAGGCGGGTGGCAGGGAGGGCGGCGATAGGGGTAAGGAAATCAGAAGGGGGACCACCCCATGCTATGGTCCGCTCAGGACCCCGTGTGTCAGGACGAGAAGCTCAAGCTCTTCCTGGTGGCCCTGGCCCACGGAGCAGCAGGGCCATCTTGGAGCCATCTGCAAGCCGTCCCCTCCTCAGTTCCGGAATCGCCCTAATTTCTCAGTTCCAGCCACGCAGTTCAGCCCCGGCTGCAGGAAGATGGTGTAGCATAAAGGACGACCTCAGTGTTTACAGACACCGCCTCACAGCGCTCTTCACTGTTGGGATGAGGACATCATACTCAACGCGCCAGAACGTTCTGCAGATCTTGGTGTCAAACAGCAGGGCAACTGCCATGAGGATGATTGCGGTCAGGATGGACCTGTGGATGTGGTGGAAGAGTGAGGTCAGGCAGTCCAGCGAGAGCAGCACCGGCACTCCTGCAGGGGCGTGGGCGCGTGGGGTGACCTCGCGGGGCATAGGGCCCGCCTAGCAAGCAGAGTAGCCTCCTGCTCAGGGGAGCCCCACCTGGGACAGGGGTGGGGTAGGGTAAGGAGAGCCAAAGACCCCAGCCCCTGCTTGGTCTCCCGTGGCCATCCCAGCCTCTGTACAACCCCAGGGCACATGGCCTGTGAGCCAAAGCAGACTTGACGTCCTGCTAAGTAGGAACATCTCTGTGGGCCCCCTCCTGCCTTTTTCCCACTCTGGGCAGTGGGCACAAGGGGAAGACCAGGGGGGCTCACCCATCACCAGCCCCCTTCCTGGGGTGCACACCCCCGACTGAGTGTTCACAGCTGTCCTGGAAGGCAACACAGACGAGTAGTCACCAGGGACTGGGAAAGGAGAATTAGTCTATGCTGCTGTGGCTGATCTTCTGAGGGAAGGTCAGCTCCCAACATGCCTTAGGAAGCAGGGGGAAGGGGACAAGGGGACTGAGGCCCCGGGGGTGTGGCAAAGAGATTTAGGGTGCAGTGACTGAGCTGTGCTCAGGCCACCCTGACTATAAGAAAAGTCAAGAAGCACAAGTCCTTTCAGATTCTAGCCGGCTTTGTTTCTTTCCCCCATCCAGGTGGGGGCCCCGTAACCAGCAGGGTGGTGGTCAGCAGCTGGGGGACCAGGCACTGCCAGGTGACGTCTCCTTCTCTTCCTTAAGCCACAGATCACCTCCATCCTGTTGTCCTGACTTAGGAAGGGCCACAGGGTGGCGGGGTTGGGGGTCTGGGCTAAACCTGATGCTGGACTTCTTCAGGGCAGAGCCACAGTCCTTCCTGTCCCCATGTCCTTTTAGGAGTTAACTCTGGTACCAAGAGCTAGGAAGGCTTCAATGTGCTGGGAACTTTCTAGCATTTTTTTTTTCCAGACAAGGTCTTGCTCTGTTGCCCGGACTGGAGTGCAGTAGAGTAGTCACAACTCACTACAGCCTCAAACTCCTGGGCTCAAGTGATCCTCCTGCCTCTGCCTCCTGGATAAATGGGATAACAGGTGTATACCACCATGCCCAGTGGGACCTTTTTTTTTTTTTTTTTTTAGATGGAGTCTTGCTCTGTCACCCAGATCTCTGTGCAATCTCGACTCACTGCAACCTCTGTCTCCTGGGTTCAAGCAATTCTCCTGCCTCAGCCTCCCGGGATTACGGGCTCGTGCCACCATGTCCGGCTATTTTTTTTTTTTTTTTTTGTATTTTTAGTAGAGACAGGGTTTCACCATGTTGGTCAGGCTGGTCTTGAACTCCTGATCTCAAGTGATCCTCCCACCTCAGCCTCCCAAAGTGCTCGGATTATAGGTGTGAGCCACTGTGCCCGGTGAACTTTCGAGTATTAAACTGCAGTACTGTCTATGAGTGCAAAGAAACCAGAGGACACCCTGGAGGACAGCAGTGTGACCCCAGTCCCGCCTCTCCATGGACAGTTCACAGCTGAGGATGGAATGCGGGGTCAGGACAGACAGACTTCTAGTCAGGACAAAAATGGAAAGGACATATCTTCCTCACGTGTAACAGAGGGGAGCATCTCACTTCCCAGAAGTGGGTGATGGCTGAGAAGGAAGTGCCTGTAAGAAAAACCCAACGTGCTTGGGAGGTCAGTGGCCACTCACAGTTCTCCACCCAGTTCCTTTCAAATCCACCACTCCTTCTCACAAGATGACAGCCAAGGTGAGGCCATAGGTCATGGCTGGTAAGCTGTCTTCCCAGGTGACGCTGGCTGCCTACACCCACAGCATGGTTGGGGCCCAATAACTGAGATTACTGTTCAGGTTGACCACAAGATCCTGCCAGCATCCATCTCACCTGGGCCATCACAAAAACCAGAGTTTCACCTGCTCTCTAAGACTGGCAGTGGGGTCTTAAGACCCACAGGTGCAGGGCCTGCTCTCAAGACGGCTTGGACTGGGGCCAACTCAGTACCAGGCCATCCTGGGTCACACGGCCCAGCTCATGGCCTTGAGAGAGAGGGGCCGGGGCAAGGAAATGCAAACGTGGGAGGGCTCAGTAGAGGCCTGAGGTGATGGCATGTTGCACGTGATCATCCTCACTCTGCAACAGCTTGGATCTGGGACTCAACTCTGTGAGCTGCTGCTGACTGGGGTGACCCCTCCGTGCTTGGCCTTCGTGCTGTGCAGCTGCTAAAGACTGCCTGGCCTATCAAGGAATTCTGTAGCTGCCTTAGTAACGTTGATCTTTGCTCTGTCTGGGTTGTATCCCTGGAACTCACTGAGTCATCAGAACAGTTCTGTGCTAGTTTTGAAGTAATGGGAATGAGATGCTCTGGGAAATCACATTTGGAAGATTTACTGGTGAGGGCTGGGGGAGGCCGTGGGTTTTCTTGGCCTCAGGGTGAGTGAGTCCTAGGAAGCCCAAGCTCTGCTACTCAACTGGGAAATGCCCAGTTCTCTACTGCTCAGAGAGGAGCCCTGGCAATGTGCCTTTGTGACCTGACCTGGGTCACACACCTTGCTGTCTAGAAGCCAAGTGGCTCTCGTGAAATTGTCTGGGTGGACACCCCTTGGGAAGAAACCCACAGTGCTGCCCAGGTTAGCCCGCATCTTTGTCCGTGCCCTCTTGGATGAAAAGACATACTGTCCTTCCTGTGGCTTAAAGTTTTTGATTCATAGGAGGAAAGGGTATGGGAATGAAAGTGAGATTTTGTGTAGGTTTTTTTGCTTCCATTGATCACCTCCTGATACTTGCATACCTGTGTCACCACAGTAGCCTTATCTCAAACTACTGCCCAATCCCCAGTCTTTCTCATGAAAGGGTAGTGGAGGCTTTGGAGAAGAGCTTGTGAGCAACTGCAGACTTCCCTTATGTCGGAGTCCCCAGCTACTCCACACTGACATGCTAGCCCACACTTGGGCTTTAAGAATTCATTAAAATTTATTTGAGTTTTTCTTACAGGCATATATGGTGACCACCTCATCCTCCCAGGCTCTGCCAAATGTGAACAGTCCATATATCTAATATCTCCTTGGAAGGACTGTCACTCATGGAAAATGGTTCACTTGGTTGCAAGGTGACCAAAGCTTTATGATGGGTTCATGAAAATCTATACTTTTAATAGATTATTCAGTTTTTCTGTTAATGTGGGAATGAGATTCTTTACTGATTTCTACATCCTAAGCACATAAAAACTTTCTCATTTTTATTTTTGTTTTAAGTTTCTTGACTATATTTTATGTACAATAAACTGCACATATTGAAAGAATACAATTTGATGAGTTTGTCATACGTACACTCTTGTGAGATTATCCCCACAATCAACATAATGGCCGTATCTACCACACACAGAAGTTTCCTCGTAGCACCCATAAGTTATCACTCCCTAGTCCCACCCTCATCCCTATACCCTGGCAATAACTGTTATGTTTTATGACTCTAAATTATCTTTTGATGAAAAAATAGATTCCAGATCTTATATAATTTCGGGTTACAGTTGACAAATTACACTTAAACTAATATACATTGTAACATGGTCCTATTACTTTAAATTAATAAATATTTCACAGCACATCTGACTCATCTCAGGAGTTAGACATGAGTTGGGGTGGCCTAAACAGGCTCATACTCTGTTCAGTGAGATGAGTGCACTGACCAAAGTCTTGAATATCAGATTACAATGTTACATTGCTGTCCATATTTGCAAATGCTTGTAATTTGTGTGCTTATTAATCTCAATTTCTATACTTACCTCATGGTGGGCCAGTCATAAGCAGTTTGTGGACTGCATTGGTCAATGGATCACACTATGAGTAGCACTGCCATATAATTTCCTAGTGCAGATTTGTGGATTATATTCTTATAGTGTCAGTTGGTGTGTTCTGTTTTTGAGAGGGAGTCTCGCTCTGTTGCCCAGGCTGGAGTGCAGTGGCATGATCTTGGCTCACTGCAACCTCTGCCTCCCAGGTTCAAGTGATTCTCCTGCCTCAGCTGCCTAAGTAGCTGGGATTATAGGCATGCACCACCACACCCAGCTAATTTTTGTATTTTTAGTAGAGATGGGGTTTCACCATGTTCGTCAGGCTGGTCTCGACCTCCTGACTTCATGATCCACCTGCTTTGGCCTCCCGAAGTGCTGGGATTACAAGTGTGAGCCACTGCCTAAAAACATTTTTTTAAGAGAAGGGGTCTTGCTACATTGCTCAGGTTGGTCTTGAACTCCTGGCCTCAGGTGATTCTCCTGCCTCAGCCTCCTGAGTAGCTATGATTATAGATATGAACAACCATGCTGGGATAACATATTCTAAAGAATCCATTTTTTTTTTTTTTTTTTTTGTAAATTGATGGTTCTAGAAGCTTGGTCTGATTCATATATATATATTTTTTTTCCCAAAATTATTTAGTCGGTGGGATTGTATATTTCCATTAGGGGGTGTATGATGTCTGATTGCCTCTCTTTTTGTGATTTTTTTAACAGCCTGTTGATGATGCTTGTCTAGACCCATTAGCTCATCAGGAGTTGCAAAATGATGTTATTCTAATTTTATCATTAATTTCTTTTAGCAGCTCAAATGCTTCTGTAAAAAGATACTTCCATTCAACAACTATTGGATTGTCTTGAGGTAGAGCTTAGAAGGAAAGGCTGGATAAATGCTTGATTCTTCTCTTTTATTTCACGTTTTTCAAAACAAGGAGTTAGTGACCCAACATCCTCTGAAGATGACCAATGAGTTTTTTTTAAAAAATGTAACTATCAACTCATAGAAATATATTTGATAGGTTTAAATCCATTGCAGTCATTCTTATGCTAAAATTGTGCCTTCTCTGGCCAGTGGGAGATCCTTCAAGCTAGCTTCTGTGTTTTCTCAATCCTATCGGTGTTTGAGTGCTTTTTTGTTTTCTCATACAAATGTTAAAGATTTATCTTGTCCATTTCCTGCTCCAGACTTGGAATTAGAAACCCTGGTTTGTTTTTTTAATGGGAAATGGTATTTAGAGACCATAATCTGCATGCTAGGGGATCTAAATAATTTTAACGACTGCATGATACTCAAATTTATATCAAATTTAGTCAGTCACTTTCCAACTGATGGACAATGACTATTTTCAAGTTTTCATCATGAGTCTTTACACATAACGCTTAGCTACTGAGTGTCTGCTTTCAGGTCTGGTGTTAGGCATTCAGCAGAAGAGAGAAGCTGGCAAAGTAACAGGTTATGCTTGTTTTAGCATTGAGATACTCACAGCCTTCAGATAATGTTAATTGTTTAATTTGTAGGGGTAGATATGTGATGGGAACTCAAGTCAGGATAATTTTCATTCAATCTCCAAACATAAATCTGAAAAGGGAGGACAAGAATAGATTCTTCACTATGAATTAATCATTGGAGGACTTTATTTTTTCTTTTCCAGCTGTAAGATGAAATGTCATCTGCAGAAGACCTTAGTTTTCTGCAGCCAAATCCTAAGGCCTTTCCAGGCTCCATAAATTTTCCTGATCTTAGGAAGCAAGCTAGAATCTGTTACTGACTTAAGCGAACATTGCTGATGAGCAGACATTATTCATCAATCATGGAGTCGATGAAATCTCTATGTATGAGAAGAAAAGTGAAAAAAAAAATTTCTTTGATAATGTTTTTCTGATCACAGTGAAGTGCACAAACAGGTCATAATACCAAACTATAAAAACAAGATGGTATAATTAAAATTCCACAGAAGGAATTATGTTGTTTTTTTGGGAATGGGAGAGTGAATACAGTTGTAGGCAAAGTAGTGGTTTGATAATGAATATTCACAGGTGGCTCTAGAAAATCATACAACTGCCTATTCCTGTCTATGAATTTAGTGTATTTACATAAAGAAAGATGCTTTTGTGGCTAAACTATAACAATAATTTAGAAAAATGATGTTTACTTACTGGAATCAAAGCATTTTTCCTTTTCTCTGCAAAACATGTTGTGAAAACCACTGTTAATTGTAATTCAGGAAGAAAGTGTTAAATAAATAAGAATAAAAATGAATAAAGAATACAAATTTAAAGAATAAAAAGTATATCTCCAGACCAGAGAAATTTGATATATTTTGTTTACTGAATGCTTCATCTGTCTGAATATGTCGCTCATACTGATATCCTCTTTCTTTAACCAGGTAGGAATTTCCCAGGAGCAGTTCTTGGTTCTCATTTTTTTCTACTGCACAGTTTTTTTATTGGTGATTTTATGCAGTCTCTGGTTTAAATACTTTCTACATGTGGTGACTTTTAAATTCATATTTTCAAACTTGACCTTACTAGTGTGGAGTGCAGACTCCCTTACTAGAATAGCCAACAGTCTCCTCAAAATCTCCATTTGAGAGTGTATGGGTATTTCAATCTTAATCAGTCTTAATCTGTTTCAAATTAAGCTCTTGATCTTGTCCTTTAAATGTGCTCCCCTTCTAGTCTTCCCCATAGCAAGAAATAGTACCACCATCAATCCATTTGTTAGGAAAGGAGTCTTGGAGGCATAATTGACTATTATCTTTTCTTTGCATCACATAGGACCTGCTATTTCTCCAGCCTCCATGACCATGGTAATGGTATGTGACTAAGGAATATTTGCACTGTGTCCCCAAAGACGAGTACAAATTTTCTAAGTAGATAAGTGGTGCAAACCTAGTCTAGGCAGATTGAATGGCAAATACGAAAACTCTAAAGACACTTGATATCTGTAAATGTGTATGGGCATACCCCTGGTAGATGTGGTTGTTTAGGAAGTTCACATATATGGAGAGTTTTAAGAATCCAATTCCAAATCTTCAACTTCCAGCTTTCCTAAAATGATTCTGCTTGTGAAGGAGTCAATATCCTTAACAGCCCTTCACTTTCCAAGGCACATGTCTCAGCCCTTCCAAATCTCATTTGGATGCATTACTTGGATGGGATTCTCGTGCCTCAGCCTCCCAAGTAGAGTATAAACCCCTATGGTGTTAAGTAAAAGGGTAAATTAAAATAATCAGGTTATTGTAACCCACAGTGCTCTCAGGTTTCTCCTGTTTTATACACATTTCTGTTGAGGGTATTAGAAAGAGGATATTTTCGCCTTTGTCGGGATGTTTTAAATTCAGAAGGACAGACTTTGGATAAAATAGTGATGGTCTTGCCGGGTGCGGTGGCTCACGCCTGTAACCCTAGCACTTTGGGAGGCTGAAGTGGGCAGATTGTCTGAGCTCAGGAGTTCGAAAACAGCCTGGGCAACACGAAACTCCGTCTTTACTAAATTTGTCTTTACTAAAATACAAAAAGTTAGCTGGGTGTGGTGGCCTGCACCTGTAGTCCCAGCTACCTGGGAGGCTGAGGCAGGAGAATTGCTTGAACCCAGGAGGCAGAGGTTACAGTTAGCTGAGATCAGGCCACTGCACTCCAGCGGGCCACTGCACTGCAGCCTGGGCAACAGAGTGAGATTCCATCTAAAAAAAATAGTGATGGTCTTTTAAATGTAACAGAAATTGTTATGTGAATTACCAAAATTTTCAAGATGCATTGGATAAAACTAATGGGTATAAAATTTTCATGATTACATTTAAATTTAATGGTCTTTTTTCAATAAGGTAATTAAAGCTTTTATTTAGTCATGTAATGAAATAGGTATTCCAATTCCAGTCAGCTCTTTCCCTATGAACTATGTATGAGATGTCTACATGCAGAAATTAAGACTTGGCTAGAAAATGAGGGGCTGGAATTGGAATCAAGACCCGTTGCATCACAAAGGCTCCTTTTTTTTTTTTTTTTTTTTTTTGAGTTGAAGTCTTGCTCTGTTGCCCAGGCTGGAGCGCAGTGGCAGGATCTCATATCTCAGCTGACTGCAACCTCTGCCTCCCAGATTCAAGCAATTCTCCTGCCTCAGCCTCCCAAGTAGCTGGGATTACAGGTGCCTGCCACCACGCCCAGCTATTTTTTGTGTTTTTAGTAGAGATGGTGTTTCACCATGTTGCCCAGGCTGGTCTTGAACCCCTGACCTCAAGTGATCCACCTGCCTCAGCCTCTCAAAGTGCTGGGATTACAGGCATGAGCCAGCACTTTGAGAGCCTAAAGGCCCTATTCTTGACTATGTGAATGTGACTTCTGACAGGTTTGTGAGTTATTTTATTAACTGTAGAATGTGCCTATGACCAACAGCCATCCAGGGTACTAAACTGAGAAAGTGTTTGGCTGATATTGATTCTGCCTCTGCTCAAGAAGGCTGGTGAATCCATTGTCTCTAGTCTGTAATTTTGGGAGTTGACAAGATTTTGTCTAGAAGTAAATAGCTCTCAGATAATAATGATGATTTCATTGCTTGGAAATGATAGTTTGTCCAAACTTTTCCCAGTGGACTCTCCTGTTTGGTCAATCTTTCCACATTTCAAGGAACATTTGAAGCATGACTGTTAAATGCTAAGTCATTTGGAAACTGAAGTCTACACTCCTGATTTCTTTTTCTTTCTATTGTGACAGCTGAATTCGAGTATTTCGGGCCCTAAGAAGGAAGGACAAAGATCCCTGGAGAACTCTCCTGTAGTGTCCTTGTTTTGAGTAGCAATGGAGGTAAGTGCTTGTTTTGTTATGAGCTGGTTTCATGGTGCTGTACTTACCCCACCTCAAATTCAGAAGGGAAATGGAAGGCAAACAGGCAAGTCTTGGGGTGAAGAATAAGTTCCAATTGATGTACCCCCCCACCCCCAGTTACTGGCACAAAAGCCTGGTGGTGGTTGCTAGCCTTTCCTTTTACCTACCTTTTGTCTTGTCCTGCTGAGGATGAAGCTTATTCTGTTTGCTGCATAAAGTTTCCTCTAAGGAAAGTGTTATGACTCCAGCTGTGAAAGTGATTGATGTCCTTCTAGACTCCAGAGGCTTTCGCAAACATCCACTGTTATTTTGAAGCAGAAAAAAAGTGCAAGTGTGTGTCGGGGATTGAGTGAAAAAACCATTATTCTTTATTTTATCGAAATGGGGGAGGGGAAGGAAAAAATATAAGAGTGAATACTGGGCTTCTGTGATAAATAGACTGCTTAGGTTTTAACAATGAAGGCACCCTTTCTTAGGAATGAATTTTTGACCATTCATTCATTCATCTGGCAGATATTGAGACCCTATTATGTGCTATACCTCGTGTTGGCTTTGGGATAAGCAAAGATGAATAAAAGTGAGTGTCTATCCATGTGGTTCATAATCTTGTGGCAAATACATATGTTCAAATAAATTATATTATAATGCCATCTGAGATGTAACGAAGAGGAGGTGAGAATACTGCAGGAATAAATGATTCCTCCCTTGGCTGTCTAAAGGAGAAAGTGTGGGCTTTTATGAAGGCAGTGACGTTTGAGTCTTCAAAGAGGCATTTAGCATCAGGATAAAGAGCTCAGTCTGGACTCTTGCTCTGCCATCTCCTAGCTCTAGGGCCTGGAGCCATGACCACACCTATAAATGAGCATAATAGTGCCGTAGGGTCATTGTGAGTTTAAATGAGATAATGTCCACAAACAAAGTGCTGAATGCAAAGCTGTGCACAGTGAATTATCTATCAAAGTGTGATCTAGCATCAGGGTCCTGGCTATTGTTAACTGTTGTGGTTAAAAGACAAGTAGGAATTTTTCAATCAGAGAGAAGGTGGAGTACAGATAAGAAACAGCATCTAATAAGCTGAATTGAAAAACTATAGATAAGCCCTGGGGGGAATAACTCCCTCTATGAATAAATGGGGCTCAAGTCTCTTTGATTTTGGTCTGTATTTCGTGGGGTGGCGGTGTAGGGAGGTGTTGAAAACCCTTGAGGACACTTTAAAGAATAAAGAAGTGGCCGGGCAAGGGTGGCTCATGCCTGTAATCCCAGCACTTTGGGAGGTCGAGGCCAGTGGATCACGATGTCAGGAGATCAAGACCATCCTGGCTAACATGGTGAAACCCCATCTCTACTAAAAATACAGAAAATTAGCTGGGCGTGGTGGTGGGCGCCTGTAGTCCCAGCTACTGGGGAGTCTGAGGAAGGAGAATGGCCCGGGAGGTGGAGCTTGCAGTGAATTGAGATCGCGCTGCTGCACTCCAGCCTGGGTGACAGAGTGAGTATTTTAGTACTCATTCTCAGCAGGGGTGTGCTGAAGTGCACATTAATTGTGGGTGTTCAGAATGGATTTGATTTCACAAATGCACTTTGTTTCTCTGATGAAAAACAGGAGGGCTGGATGACAGTTGAGTCAAAATGTTTCAGGCATGTACCAGGCTGGCAATGGGGTGGCAGCAAGGTTGGTGTGCTAATTGTGATCCTAATGAAATTGACTTGGAATCTCTTTTGCTTCTTTTCCCTTTAAATCAAGATTCTATTGGACCAGCAGTTCTCAGCCTTGGTTGTACATCAGAATCTCCTGGAAGACTTAAAAAATGCCAGTACTTGCACCAGAGCCCCCAAGACTCTGCTTCACTCGGCCTGAGATGGGATCTTTGGTCCTAGTACTTTTCAAAAGTCCCCCAGGTCCTCTTAATGAACAGCCAGGTTTTATGGTTACTGTCCTGGGGAGTCTAAAGCTCACCTGTGTTATGGTTTAGAAGGTCCTTGGCCATCCTTAGTGACACTGTGCCTTCTTTGTAGAGGTAAAGTTGTCTTTGTGATAATGTGTTAAGTCCCTTTCTTCCTGGAGAGCATCTTTCATAGTGAAAAGGATGCTCTTAGTAGATATGTGGTATAGTGAAGATAATTCTGGTTCCTCTGGGCTAATTCTCTGCTTTCATCCAATCTACTCCTTTGCACTCAAATCTGGCTATCAGTAAGAAGAATTTCTGTGCCTTTGAGTCTTGCCTTTGGAGGTGACATAGGACCCTCTCTTTTACTCTTGGTCTTCCTCTCTTCTGTATACCTGCTTTGACTGGATTTTGAACCTTTCGAGTCTTGAGCACGAATGGCCTTGAGCAGTCCAGGATTCACCTTCCTCTGTTCTCACATTCTGGGCTCTTTGAGCGGGATCCCTGAACTTTACAGCACTGTCCACAGAAATCCATTCCATCTGTGGGGTCAGCCCACAGCCCACTCCCAGGCTAATCATTGCCATCCAAAGGGCATTGTTTCTTTAGAAAATGCCTAAGACAAGTCAGTCATTGAATTGGTTGGAATAAGTTCCTTTGAGAAGTATTTAATAATGCCTGATCCCCAATAAAAAGTTAAATTGATATTGATATGAATTACTTTTTTTTTTTGCCAAAAATAAGATTATTGGAATCACAGAGGAGAGGCTAGACCTTTTGATCCTCTGCTGAATACCCCTTGGCAATTCTGACTTTTGGAGTGAATTCTGGGCAAGTTTAGTCAGACTGTTTGAGTACAACACCAAGGGCCTGAAGGTTACAAGTGGTGTTCCTGCATTCTGCCTGCCAATCCTCAGAAACTGGCATTCAACCAAATGGAAATGTTTGAATGGCTCAATGCACAGTGATCATAGGGAATATAAGATAAAAAATAATAGGAGAGAGGATCCCAGTGTTAGAGGACTGCAGAAGTCTTCAAGTCTATCCATCTATCACTTGGAAAGTGTATACTTCATATATAAAGGATCTTACATATTTATTTTTGGTATTCCAGTAAAATTTCTTAGTTTTTTGACTGTCTATTGTGGGGAAAAAACCTGTAAAAATGTATGTTCTGATAACCACAATAGTTACAGATTATCATCCTCTGCCTGGTAGAGCATTTAAGTATTAAAAAATCTAAACGTGATTGAAATAGAAATTTTTAAAAGTTATATAAAAAGTCCATGCACAGGGTTGGTAATTAGATATGTAATAGAGGTTACTATTGAAGTGGTGACATGATTAATTTCAGTAAGTAAAATGTGGTGGTGAGCCCCGACTTCCTCCAGCAAATGTTGGCTGCAAATGAAAGTTCACGGTGCCTCAGTAGAAAAGGTGTTGTACCTGTGGCCCCTTCCACCAGTATCTGTTTAATAATGCAAGCCCATTAATCGTGGAGGAAGATGGAATGGTGTTCCCTGCTCCCCACAGCAAAACCACACATGGTGTTTCTTCAGAAAGTGGGCATAAATGTTGTCCCATTGCAAAAGAATTGGGAACATGAAACATTTTGTTTCCTTTTTCTTTCTTTTGGAAACATGTATTCTTTGGAAGTGTTAGGATGGTTGAAAAGTGGTTAAATAAACAGCACCGTCTGGCCATTGTCAGTAGACTGTCTTGGAGTATTAGCTGTTTATTTCACTGACATATTCTGAAGGGTCTATAGGGGGCTCTTTCAGAAGTCAGGACCTCAATGTAATATACAAGCATTGATTCTGATATTTCCCTTGATAACAGTGCTCGACCATATTGGGGTCGTAAGTCAGTAAGGTTCATTGGCTCCTGTAATGCTCACTGTCACCAGTAATAAGTACAAAGGACTTGCTCTAAAAGCTGGCTTATAAAACTTTAAGGAAACTTGGATTGCTTAAGTGAACTTGCAAGGCTCTAGGGGGGCCAAGCAGGCCTTAGTTGTCTACTTATATTAATTTCACAGAGTTTAAAGGGTCAAGAAAGGCGGTCGGTGATGCTTATTAATTTATGAAAGACAGGCTCTTGTCTGTCTCGCTTTCTCACTTTGACCATTCTGCCCTTCCTTTTAGAAAATTTAATACAAATTAAACCTTACCAGAGAAGAGTGCCCTAAAAGATTAAGTCTAAAGTTCACTGCTGGACTAAAAGGATCCAGAGATGCTATGTTTTTTTTCTGGCACAATTTCATTTGAAGTGATGTTTGAACAATAGAACCACACAGTGGACATAAAACATGAGAAGCAAAAGCAATTAGAGGCATACTACAGTTAGTCAAGGATTAGGATATTTAAAAAATATGAGACATACTTGCTTCTAGGGATATTTTTTCTTCTTCATCCAAGTAATAATGGCTTGTAACAAGAACATTTTCTTGGCCTTAAGTGGAGGTATGGTTCTTGTTAAGATGGAAATGTTTGTGTGTCACAGCAATGTCTCAAAACATATCTGACTGCTGGAGCCAAACCCTGCTGAGAAGGAGTGAGAAAAGGGACATGGAATATTGCCATAGAAATAAAGCCAGTCTTCCTAAAGGGAATGCTCCTTTTTGACTGATTTTCTTTTGGATAAAGAAGGAAGGCCACAATCATGTGAAGGCAGGTATTTTAAAATGCAGTACCTATTTTAGTCCTCACAAAAGCGTTGAATTATTTCCTCAATTTACAGATGCAGGTATTGAGACTCAGATTAATACATTTTCTGAGGTTTGTGCATCTAGTAATTGCCTGAGGAGTACTAGGAAATAAAGAAGTCTCCCCACCCTTACCCAAAACCAAGGGATCAGCAAATGAGTAATTCTAGAACTAACTAATACAATATCAGTAACAAAAATTTGGACATAAGAGTAAGCAGAATTAGTGAGCTAGCCGAAAAGTCAACTGACTATTTCTGTGCTTAAGCACAGAGAGCAAAGAATAAGTAATACAGAAAGGAGCATTGAGACGTATGAGACTCGGTCAGTAGATCTAACATATAAATGGAATTCCAGAAGGAAATAATGGTGAATGAAGCAGAAACAATATTTAAAGAGATAATTCCTGAATATTTTCCTTAACTGATGAATGATATTAATTTACAGGTTTATGGAAGCTCTGTGATGTCAAGAAGTGTAAATATGATATCACCATATTTTATTACAAGTAAATATTGAGCACAACTGCAAATAACGACAGACAAAAATAATGCACATTATCACCATCCTGGCTAACACGGTGAAACCCCGTCTCTACCAAAAATACAAAAAAATTAGCTGGGCGTGGTGGCTGGCGTAGTCCCAGCTACTTGGGAGGCTGAGGCAGGAGAATGGTGTGAACCCGGGAGGCAGAGCTTGCAGTGAGCAGAGATCACGCCACTGCACTCCAGCCTGGGAGACACAGCGAGACTCTGTGAAAAAACAAACAACAACAACATCCCCCCCAAACAAACAAACAAACAAAAAAGAAAGTGGGAATGAAGTCTGACAGAGCCTTTCTCTCTGCAACTTCCCTCCCAGTTCCAGGTCCTGTCTCCATTAGTCTGTCTCCTCTACTCCTAGAGGCCCCAGCTGGCTCTGTGGCAGCCTCTGTGCCTCTGTGACCTGTAGGTACTGGAAGATTTGTAGGGAGGATGCCAGGACATGGAAACAGATGTGCAGACTAGAACACTGAAGATCAGTTCAAAAATTCTGGAAGTAATCTGAGACAGCTTAATTTAAAATGTGGCTATTGGAAAACCCTGCCTACCCACTGGAGCACTTTTGCAGATGGATGCCTGCCGGTCCTTCTCCCAGCATGCATACAACAGGGACCCACTGTCACCCTGCTGGAGCACTTACGCTGCTGGCAACCCCTGTCAGTGTGTTGTTGCCAGCAGACTGGGAACACCTAGGCCCCCAGCGTAGTAGGTAGTTAACCTTGAGGGGCCAGAGAACACATCTGTGAGCCTAGTCCCATTCCCCCAGGGTTAGAACATGCAGTCCAAGAGTGCTGAGCTTAGCCTTGGCCCCCTGGAAGCATGCAGAAGCAAAGCCATTCAAGTTAACCCAACTTTTACCATAGTAGAGGTGTCAAGGACATCAAAGAATATGAAAGCAAAAAACCCCATACAAAAGATGGCAACTTCAAACATTAAAAGAACATCAGTCAACACAGATGAGAAAGAACCAGTGCAAGAACTCCGGCAATTTTAAAAGCCAGAATATCTTCTTATCTCCAAACAACAGCACTAGCTTCCCAGCAATGGTTCTTAACCATTAACTTAAATGGCTGAAATGACAGGTATGCAATTCAGAATCTGAATGGCAAAGAACTCATTGAGATATAGGAAAAGGTTGAAACCCCATCCAAGGAACACAGCAAAATGGTCCAAGAGCTGAAAGACAGTGTAGCCATTTTAAGAAAGAAACAAACCAAATTTCTGGAAATGAAAAATTCACTTCGGGAATTTCAGAATGCAATGGGAAGCATTAATAACAGCAGAGACAAAGCTGAGGAAAGAATATCAGAGCTCAAAGACTGTTCCTTCACATCAATGCAGGCAGACAAAAATAAAGGAAAAAGAATAAAAAATGAACAAAACCTCTGAGAAATATGGGATTATGTAAAGAGACCAAACCTATGGCACACTGGTATTCCTTAAAGAGATGGAGAGAGAGCAAACAACCTGGAAAACATATTTGAGGATATTGTGGATGAGTATTTCCCCAGCCTTGCTAGAGAGATTGAGATTGACATACAAATTCAGGAAATTTGAAGAACCCTTGTAAGGTGCTATACAAGACAACCATTGCCAAGACACATAGTCATCAGATTCTCCAAAGTCAATGTGAAAGAAAAATTCTTAAAGGCAGCTAGAGAGAAGGGGTAGGTCATATGCAAAGGGAACCCCATCAGGCTAACAGTGAAACTTTCAGCAGAAACTTTACAAGCCAGAAGAGATTGGGGGCCTATCTTCAATATCTTTTAAAAATAGAAATTTCAACTAAGAATTTTATATCCAGCCAAACTAAGCTTCATAAACAAAGGATAAATAAAATCTTTTTTTCAGATAAGCAAATGCTAAGGGAGTTCATCACCACCAGACGTGCCTTACGAGAGGTCCTTAAGGAAATGCTAAATACTCAAACAAAAGACCACTACCTGCCTCTCCAAAAACACATGTATGTACATATCCCACTGAAACTCTAAAACAACCCCATAATCAGGTGTACATAACAATAAGCTATTAATAACAACATGATGACAGAATCAAATCCTCACATATCCATATTAACCTTGAATGTAAATGGGCTGAATGCCCCACTTAAAAGGCACAAAATGGAAAGTTGGATAAAGAAGCAAAACCCAACTGTATGCTGTCTTCGAGAGGCACATCTCACATGCAAGGACACCCATAGGCTCAAAGTAAAGGGATGGAAAAAGATATAGCAAGCAAACAGGAAACAAAAAAGGGCAGGGGTTGCTATTGTTATTTCAGACAAAACAGACTTTAAACCATCAATGATCAAAAAGGACAAAGAAGGGTATTACATGAGATAAAGGTTCAATTCAACAAGACTTAACTATCATATGTGTGTGTGTGTATATATACACACTATCATATATTTGATAGTTAAATGTTATTGAATTGAATTGAACCCCTCAACATATATGTACATACATATAAATGTATATGTATATATGCATGTATAGGTATATACATATGCATGTACATGTACATACACATGCATGTATATACATGCATATATACATATACATTTATATGTATGTACATGTACACACACATGTATGTATGCACATGCATATATACACACATGTATGCATATGTATATATACATGTTATGTGTATATACATATGTATGTATATGTGTATACACATATGTGTGTATATGTGTATGTGTATATGTGTATATACATATGTGTGTGTGTGTGTATATATATAAAACACTGGAGCATCCAATTCATAAAACAAGTTTTTAGAGACATATGATGAGATTTAGATAACTACACAATAATAGTAGACTTCAATACCCTACTGACAGTGTTAGATCATCAAAGCAGAAAACTAACAAGGATGTTTGGGAACTAGACTTAACCCTTGACCAAATGGACCAGATAGACATCTACAGAATATTCTACCCAATGACAATAGAATGTACACTCTTCTCATCTGCACACAGCATATACTCCAAGATTGATCATTCACACTCTCAGTCATAAAACAATTCTTGAAAAATTAAAAAAATCTGAAATCATACTAACCACACCTCTCAGACCATAGGGTAGTAAAAGTAGAAATCAATGCCAAGCATATCACTCAAAACCATATAATTGCATAGAAATTAAACAACTTGCTCCTGAATGACTTCTGGTAAAGAATGAAATTAAGGCAGAAATAAAAAAAATTATTGAAACTAATGAAGATAAAGATACAACACACCAGAATCTCTGGGACATAGCTTGTGAGGTGTTAAGAAGAAAGTTTGTAGTGTTAAACGCCTATCTCAAAAAGTCAGAAAGATGTCAAATTAACAACCTAACATCACACCTAGAGGAACTGGCAAAACAAGAGCAAATCAACTGCAAAGCTAGTGGCAGAAGAAAAATAACCCAAATCAGAGCTGAACTCAAATAAACTGAGATGCAAAAATTCATACAAAATATTGATGAACCAAAAATTGGTTCTTGGAAAGAATAAATAACATTGCTAGATCACTAGCTAGATTAATAAAGAAAACAGGAGAAAAGATCCAAATAAACACAATCAGAAACGGCAATGGTGACATTACCGCTGACCCAACAGAAATACAAAGAAACTCTGAGAGCATTACAAACACCTCTATGCACACAAACTAGAAAACCTAGAAGAAATGGATAAATTCCTGGAAACACACAATCTATCAAGGTTGAATCAGGAAGAAATTGAAATCCTGAACAGACCAATGACAAGTTCTGAGATTGAATTAGTAATTACGAACCTACTGAAAAAACTCTAAACAAGACAGATTCACAGCTGAATTCTACCAGACATATAAATAAGAGCTGGTACGAATCCTACTAAAATCATTTCAAAAAATTGAGGAGGATGAACTCCTCCCTAACTCATTCTATGAGGCCAGCATTATTCTGATACCAAAACCTGGCAGATATACAACAACAAAGGAAAACATCAGACCGATATACCTGATGAACATAGATGCAAAAATCCTCAACAAAATATTAGAAATCAAATGTAGCAGCACATCAAGAAGTGAATCCACCACGATCAAGTAGGTTTTATTCCTGGGATGCAACGTTGGTTCAATATACACAAATATATATATGTGATTCATTACATAAACAGAACTTAAACCACATGATCATCTCAATTTATGCAGAAAAATCTTTTGATAAAATTCAACATCCCTTCATGTTGAAAACTCTCTACAAATTAGGCATCAAAAGGATATACCTCAAAATAAGATCCGTCTATGACAGACTTACAGCCAATATCATAATGAATGGGCAAAAGCTGGAAGCATTCCCTCTGAGAACTAGGACACAACAAGGATACCTACTGTCACCACGTCTATTCAACATGGTACTGGATGTCCCAGCAAGAACAATCAGGCAAGATAAATAAATAAAAGGCATCCAGATAGGAAGTGAGGAATTTGAATTATCTCTCTTTACAGATGATATGATTCTCTACCTAGAAAACCCCATAGTTCCTACCCAAAGGCTCCTAAAACTGATGAAAAACTTCAGTAAAGTTTTAGGATACAAAATCAATGTACTAAAATCAGTAGCATTTCCATGCATCAATACTGTCCAAATTCAGAGCCAAATCAAGAATACAATCCCATTCACAATAGCCACAAAAAGAATGAAATACTTAGGAATACAGCTAGCCAGGGAGGTGAAAGATCCCTACAATGAGAATTACTAAACACTGCTAAAACAAATCAGAGATGACACAAACAAATGGAAAAACATTCCATGCTCATTGATTGGAAGAATCAGTATTGTTAAAATGGCCATACTACCCAAAGCAATTTACGGATTCAATGCTATTTCTGTCAAACTATCAGCATCATTTTTTTTCCCACAGAATTAGAAAAAAAACTATTCGAAAATGAAGATTAAACAAAAATAAAAGCCCAAATAGCCAAAGCAATCCTAAGCGAAAAGAAGAAAATCAGAGACATCACACTACCTCACTTCAAATGATAATACACCACAGTAAACAAAACAGAATGGTACTGGTACAAAAACAGGCACATAGATCAGTGGAACAGGCCAGAGTACCCAGAAATAAAACTACATGCCTACAACCATTTGATCTTTGACAAAGTTGACAGTAACAAGCAATGGGGAAAGGACTCCCTATTCAATAAATGGTGCTAGGATAACTGGCCATCCATATGCAGAAGATTGAAACTGGACTCCTTCCTTGCACCATATATAAAAATCAACTTAAGATGGGTTAAAGACTTAAATGTAAGACCTAAAACTATAAAAACCCTAGAAAGAAACAAAGAAAATACCATTTTGGACACATGTCTTGGTAAAGATTTCATGTTGACATCTCCAAATGCAATATCAATAAAACAAATATAGACAAGTAGGACCTAATTAAACTGAAGCGCTTCTGAAAGCAGAAGAAACTACAACAGAGCAAATAGCCAACCCACAGAATGGGAGAAAATATTTGCAAACTATGCACACAACAAGGATCTAATATCCAGAATCTATGAGAAACTTAAACAAATCAACAAGCAAAAAGCAAATAGCCCCGTTAAAAAATAGGCAGAGAAGCAGTCTCTCACGCCCCTAATCCCAGCACTTTGGGAGGCCGAGGTGGGCAGATCATGTCAGGAGATCGAGACCATCCTGGTTAGCACAGTGAAACCCCATCTCTACTAAAAATACAAAAAATTAGCCGGGCATGGTGGCGGGCACCTGTAGTCCCAGCTGCTGGGGAGGCGTGAGAATGGCGTGAATCCAGAAGGCGGAGCTTGCAGGCGGAGCTTGCAGTGAGCCGAGATCATGCCGCTGCACTCGAGCCTGGGCAACGGAACAAGACTCCATCTCAAAAAAAAAAAAAAAAAAAAAAAAAAGGCAAAGAATATGAATAGACACTTCTCCAAAGAAGGCACACACAGTCAACAAGCATATGAAAAGATGCTCACTATCACTAATCATCAGAGAAATTCAAATCAGAGCCACAATGAAATATCATCTCACACCAGTAAGAATGACTATTATTAAGAAGTGAAAAAAGGGAATGCTTGTACACTGCTGTTGGGAATGTAAATTAGTTCAGCCACTGTGGAAAGCAGGTTGGAGATTTCTCAAAGAACTTAAAAGACAACCACCATTTGACCCAGCAATCCCATTACTGGTTATATATACCCAAAGAAATATGTCATTCTACCAAAAAGACGCATGTACTCCTATGTTCATCGCGGCACTATTCACAATAGCAAAGACAAAGAATCAACCTAAATGCCCATCAATGGTGGACTGAATAAATAAAATGTGGTACATATACACCATGGAATAACATGCAGCCATAAAAAGAAGAAAATCATGTCCTTTGCAACAACAACAGGGATGCAACTGGAGGCCATTATGTAAGTGAATTAACACAGGGACAGAAAACCAAGTGGGCATGCTCACTCGTAGTGGGCTAAACTTTAAGTACCCATGGATACAAAGAGAGGAACAAGAGATACTGAGGCTTACTTGAGGGTAGAGAGCGAGGGAAGGATGAGGGTATAAAAATTACCTATCAGGTACTATTCTACTACCTGGGTGATTAAATCATTTGTACAGCAAACCCTGGTGATGCATGATTTACCTATGTAATGAACCTGTATGTGTATCCTCTGAGCCTAAAATAAAAGTTTAAAAAGGGACTTTTGTGATTATGTAACATATTAACAATTTCCAGGGATTAGGATGTAGGCAACTTTGGGTGCTAATTTTTAAGATTACTACAGTTTGGGCCGGGCGCGGTGGCTCAAGCCTGTAATCCCAGCACTTTGGGAGGCCGAGGCGGGTGGATCACGAGGTCAGGAGATCGAGACCATCCTGGCTAACATGGTGAAACCCCGTCTCTACTAAAAATACAAAAAACTAGCCGGGCGTGGTGGCGGGCGCCTGTAGTCCCAGCTACTCGGAGGCTGAGGCAGGAGAATGGCGTGAACCTGGGAGGCGGAGCTTGCAGTGAGCCGAGATCGCGCCACTGCACTCCAGCCTGGGTGACACAGCGCGAGACTCCGTCTCAAAAAAAAAGATTACTACAGTTTGATTTTTTTATTGGGGCAAAATACACATAGACGTAAAATTTACCATTTTAACCTTTTTAAGTGTACAGTTCTGTGACATTAAGTACCTTCACATTGCTGTGCAACTATCACCACCACTCATCTCTGGAAGTTTTTCTTCTTCCCCAACTGAAACTCAGTACATGTTTAACACTGACTCCTTATTCTGCCCTCTGACCCTGCCCGCTCCCCACCCCGACGCTGTCCACTATTCTACTTTCTGTTTCTATGAATTTGACTACTCCAGGTATCTCATATAGGTGAAATCTGTAGTATTTGCCCTTTTATGACTGATTTATTTTATTTAAAATAATGTCCTCAAGGTTCATTTATGTTGTAAGCTTGTGTCAGAATTCCTTCTTCCATTGTAGTATATACCACATTTTTGCGTAGTAATTCATCTGTTGGTGGACATTTGTGTTGTTTCTACATTTGGCTATTGTCAATAATGGTGCTATAAAGATGAATACACAAATATCTGTTGGAATTCTTATTTTTCATACTTTTTTTCAATGCCCTCACTTTAACAGTATCTTTACTTTTGGGTGTATGCCTGGAAGTGGAATTGCTGGATCATAAAATAATTTTACCTAACTTTTTAAGAATTGCCGTACTGTTTCCGATAGTGGCTCTACTATTTTACATTACTACCAGCGATGTAACATGTCTCCACTTTCTCTCCATCCTTTCTGCTGTGGTTTCAATGTTTGTCCTTTCTGAAACTCATATTGAAACTTAATCTCCAATGTAGCAGTATTGAGAGATGGGGACTTCAAGAGGCGATTGGTTCATGAGGGCTCTGCCCTCATGATTGGATTAATCCACCCATGGACTAACAGATTAATGGATTAATGGGTTATCAGAAAGTGGGACTGGTGGCTTTAAAAGAAGAGGGAGAAAGATCTGAGCTAGTACATTCTGTCCCCTCATCATGTCCTGCCTTGTGGCACCTTGAAACCCTTCAGAGTGCCATCAGCAAGAAGGTCCTCATAAGATGCAACTGCTTGACCTTGAACTTCCCAGTTCCAGAACTGTAAGAAATATATATATATATTTTAAAAGTAAACTGCCTAATTTCATGTATTCATTTATAGCAACAGAAAATGAACTAAGATACTCTCCAGAAACTTATTTTCTGTTTTTTGATAATAACCATTCTAATGGGTATGATGTGTTATCCTACTGTAGTTTTGATTTGCATTTCCCTATTGATTACTGATATTGAGTATCTTGTCCTGTGTTCCATGTGTATGTTTTCTTAGGAGACAAATCTCCTTTTCTCATTTTAGCATCAGGCTACTGAGGGGTTTTTTTTTTTTTTTTTTGAATTGTAAGAATTCTTTAAATAATATGGATATTAATTCCTTATTCCATTATTTGCAAATATTTTCTTCCATTTTGTGGGTAGCCTTCTCATTCTGCTGATAGTGTTTGAAGCAGAAAAGTTTTAAACTTCGATGAAGTTCCATCTATCTATTTTTTTTCTATTGTTGTCTGTGATTTTGGTGTTATACCCATTAAATCATCACTAAGTCCAATGTCATGAAGGTTTTCCCCTATTTCCCCTATGCTCTCTTCTAAGAGTTTTATGGTTTTAGCTTTTTTTTTTTTTTTTGAGATGGAGTCCTACTCTGTTGCCCAGGCTGGAGTGCAGTGGTTCGATCTCAGATCACTGCAACCTCTGCCTCTGCCATTTAATAGAAAATAGAAGAATGTTAGAAGTTTATTGGCCGGGTCCGGTGGCTCAAGCCTGTAATCCCAGCACTTTGGGAGGCCGAGGCGGGCGGATCACGAGGTCAGGAGATCGAGACCATCCTGGCTAACACGGTGAAACCCCATCTCTACTAAAAAATACAAATAAACTAGCCGGGCGAGGTGGCGGGCGCCTGTAGTCCCAGCTACTCGTGAGGCTGAGGCAGGAGAACGGCGTAAACCCGGGAGGTGGAGCTTGCAGTGAGCCGAGATCTGGCCACTGCACTCCAGCCTGGGCGACAGAGAGAGACTCCGTCTCAAAAAAAAAAAAAAAAAAAAAAAGTTTATTTATAACTTCTAATATAATAGAAAATAAAAGAAAGTTAGAAGTTTATTTCATGTAATGAAGTTCAGAAATAGGCAATCCAGGAATGGTGTGTAACCACTCGGATTTTCAGGCACCCCGGTGACCTCCAGCTCTTTATTCTACATTCCCTGGATTGGAGCCTTCATCCTTCTATTCTAAGATGGAAGCTGGATTTTCATTTATTGCATCATATTACCTCATGTCATATCACGTTATCATCTAATTACATCATATTAATGTCACATTACAGCAGTAGGAGGAAAGAAACCTCAAATCCCTCCTTTTAAGTGAAACTCCTTGGAAGAATCACACTACACTTCCACTTACTACTCAGTTGCCAGATGTTGGTCACATGACCACACCTCTCTGCAGGAGAGGCTGGGAAATGTAGTCTTTTACTGAGTTAACCCTGTGCAGCTGTGTAGGTAAAGGGGAGAGAGAAAATGCATCATTGGAAGTCAACTTGAAGTTTCTTTCACACTTTTGCGTACCTTCAACATAAAACTCTGTATACATGAACTCTTTTGAATTTTTAATTCTATGGCCATACTGTTGGATAATGATGCATACAAAAATAATAAAGAAACAAATGTTGGACACTCATCACTGCTGCAGAACAGTATATACATCCTCAGGAGACTTGCTGGAATGGGTGCAAATGACTCCAGTGAGATCTGAGCTTTTTAACTCAACTCCAGTGCAATCCCCTTTGGGGTGCCCAAACCTTTCATTGGTAAGCGGTTGGGTAATCTTTTATTTCTACATGCTAGCTTGCCTTTGAAGACACATTGCTTTATTAGGCATTTGTATGTGATCTCATGGCACATGACCCACTAAAAGGGAGCAGGCTTGGGCAAAACATAAGATGGAAATTCATGCAGCCTATCTGGCCTACCCATCTGGTCAGCAGAATCCTAACTGCAGTGTCTCCTTGGAATTCTCCAGGCCCAGAGATCTAACTACAGAAAAATCAAAAGGAATATTTAACATGGATCTAAAAGATTGAAAAAAAAGGGTTAAAAAGTGAAAACAAATGCTAAGTTTACACAGAGTTAAATCTAATGAAGACATAGGCATTCACATGCATTTATTATGTGCATTATTTGAGCCCCTGGATCTCGCTATACCCAAAGACAGACCTGACTTCCCAGTAAGATGAGACAACAAGCTCTCTTTTTTGCTTAAGTTATTCTGAGTTGGATTCCTATCACTTGTAACTAAAATAAAGCATATAATATAAGAAGTAATCCTTCTTCATGAAGACATTACTGAAATTCTTGGTCAGGTGTGGCTAAGGAAACTCTTTGTCCCATCCAGTTCAGGTCCTTTTCTTTATTACTCAAGTATTTCTCTTCTTTGTGTCTCGTTTGTTCACGTCCTTTGCCTTTGCTTTAGACCATTGCTTGTTTGATTAAGATTTCTCAGAATTGCTATAAGCTATGACTCATATTCTCTTTCCCCCAAAGTGATCATCAGTTACGTTTTTTAGCTTCAAGGGTGTACAAGTCCATGCAATGCTGAAATTTAGTAAGGCTTTCTCTCCTTCAAAATCAGGCTGCCATATATTAGCTTCTGGGAACATTGCCTGTTTGCTGCAGGTTCCATGCCCTCTCTTATCGCCACTGAGCCTAGTGTTGGTAACCAAAGGTTCAGTTATTAAGTAGTTATCATGCATATAAAACATGTTTCTACCATGGGAAGTCCATAATCTAGTTGATAATAATGATTCTGGAATAATCTTGGAATTTGGTCTTCCAAAGCAGATCTAAGAACATCTTGAGGCACTTTTTTCTCAAGTTTGGGAGCTGAATGTTTTACTTTCAGAAAAAAGTTTTCTAGGTAGATGGACTTGGAGGAAAAAAATTAAATCGAGGAATACTTACATCAGACATTTGCTGACTATTGGACACCATGCATGATCAACATATGTGTGCTCATCTACCCCAGCTTCCCTCAACATTCTCTGTTCTCTATAACTATAAAGTAAATTTGTGTTATTCTTTATCTAAACAGTTCTGAGAGTATTGGGAATGATAATAATTAAAGAACAATCCAGATAGCCAAAAACAAAAACAAAAACAACTTAGGACAGAAATCCCATATTCAAGACTCAAATCTTGAAATGTGTTTGTGAAATGTGGGTAATGGTAATATACTTACCCCATTCATCTCCCAGAATTACAAGAAGAATCAACTTAGTTAATGTTAGAGTGCTTTGTAGACTATAAAATACCATAGAAATGTCAGTTGTTACTACAACCTTCATGCCAATGTTTTCCTAGTTCCTCTTGGCTCAAAGTAATGAAAAGTTTTTCACATTTAATTTTCTTACAGTTTCGTTTTTTGTCCTCAAACAGCTTTGCTTTATTTTGGTTACGAGTGATAGGAATCCAACTCAAAATAACTTAAGCAAAAAAGAGAGCTTGTTGTCTCATCTTACTGGAAAGTCAGGTCTGTCTTCAGGTATAGCGAGATCCAGGGGCTCGAATAATGTTGTCAAGGCTCTCTCTCACTCTCAGTCTGCTTCCCTCTTTTTGTGGGCCAGGTCCTTTCCTTTGGGCTTAAGTTTCCTCCACAGGAAGAAGGGGTGTTGACATTGCCCTGAAACTTAACAGAAAGAGAGCTTTTTTACCCAGTGTCCACACATCAGTTCCAGGAAGATATACTTGGGACAGCCCTGTTTGGATGGCAGCTGGGAGTGACGTCTATCACATGTGAGATGGGCTTCCTTGATTGGGTGATCTGTTTTCTATGCTGACTCCTGCGGTACAGGATGCAGTAAGGACAGGATCCTGTAGTTGTCCATCCAGCTGAGACCCAGAGGTGAGAGGAGGGGATTCTCTAAAGGTAGGCTTGTTGGGCAGAAGTGAACTCTACTTGTCTTTTGCAAAAGATGAGATCAGGACTTTCAGAGAAGATGAAACATAAATAGTGAGTAAACATATGAAAACATACTCCACTTCATTAATAAGGAAATTAAAAAGCATATGGGGAATTATAGTATTTTTCCCAACTAGGTGGGAAAAATTGAAAAGTCAGATAATACAGATTTGGAGAGGATAGAATAATGACATCTCTGATATACTGGTTAAAGTATGATCTGTTATAACTACTTTGGAAAATAATTTGCTATTATCATGAAGATTGAGCATTCATATATGCCATGATCTAGCAGTTCTACTTCTAAAGATATCCTAGAAACTTTGGGCATGGTGTGCACATGGTGTGCAGGAGCTATATGCAAGGATGATCATAACCAACTTATCCCTAGTAGCAGTAACATTATAAGCAACTTAAATGTCCATCAGCAGGAAGACAAATAAATACGTTTTAAAGTAATCATATACTGCAGTACCATACCCACTGAAAACAAACAGCAGCAGAGTGAACTAATATCAATTAAGCTTAGAAATACAGTGTTAATGAGCAATCAAGTTTCAAAAGACTAACTACAGTATAGTACAATGTGTAGAAAGCTCAAAACAAGAAAAATGCAATAACATTGTTTTGTTGACTAACAAAAGCAAGAGGAGCATAAATATGAAATGAAAAACACTATGTATTTTTAATTATTTAAAATATGAAATTAAAAGCCAGGCGCGGTGGCTCAAGCCTGTAATCTCAGCACTTTGGGAGGCTGAGACGGGCGTATCACGAGGTCAGGAGATCGAGACCATCTTGGCTAACCTGGTGAAACCCCGTCTCTACTAAAAAATACAAAAAACTAGCTGGGCGAGGTGGTGGGCGCCTGTAGTCCCAGCTGCTCGGGAGGCTGAGGCAGGAGAATGGTGTAAACCCAGGAGGTGGAGCTTGCAGTGAGCTGAGATCCGGCCACTGCACTCCAGCCTGGGTGGACAGAGTGAGACTCCGTCTCAAAAAAAAAATAAATAAATAAAAAGAAATTAAAAAAATGAAATTAAAAATATGAAATTAAAAATAATACCCCTGGGGTAGTTCAAGTTGCTGGGTAATGGTACTGGTGTTTTCAGGTATTTTAAAATTGTGCTTCATAACATACACACGTGACACATGCATATATGTGTTACATCTATTATTTTATATTCTGAAATATTAAGTAATAGAAGCATGTAAAAAGAGAACATATGTTTCACTAAGAGTTTTTCCAAACTAGTTAAATCAAAAATACTAAATTCAGTAGCCATTAATCTCATTAATCTGCATGTACCTAAGGAAATTTAAGAGTAAAAACATGATTTGTAGGCAATTATTGTTATGTATTAGGATACATGAAAAGTTTAGCTTGGTCAAGTACCTAATGGAACATTTGATAAGTTACCAAACTTTAAAAGACATGAAGAAAACAACAAAGGAAGGACATACCTTCACGCTATGCCTGACCAAATGGAAATTTGGATTATGTATACAAAACAGGGGGAGGGTGGTTTAAGAAATTTATTTTGAATATTTACAGCAATGTTTCCTTTCCACCTCATAGATATTACATTAGATCATGGAATAGTTACCCCAGTGGGGCTTCAAAAGATTCATCTTTTTTTTTATTTTTTATTTTTTTATTTTTTATTTTAGCCATAGCTGTTTGATTGGAGAATAAAAGTCAGCATTAGGTATTGACAACATGATTTTTAACTCATATGGAAGTTTTTCACTTATATGGGAATAATTTGAATTTGTATTCCTGTTAGAATTTTAGAACTGGATTTTTGCATAGCCTGACATTTCTCTGAAAGGAATTACAGTTAGGTAAGGAGCAAGGAGAATTACCTATAACAAATAAAGGTGATAGAAAGAAGGATGGAAAAAGAAGGCAGAGGGAAAGGGAGGGAGAGGGAAAGAAAGAGAGAATGGGATGTTGGAGAGAGTAGGTCTTGGTGATGCAAATGCTGAGGTCTAAATTCTGGCTCTGCAATTACTAGCTGTGTGACTTGGACAAGTTCCTCAACTACTCTGATGTTCCCGAGGCCCATCTCTATATAGGGACTCCAGCCTTCACCTCCCCATGTTCTTGTGCTCACAAACCGCAGGCAGATGGAATCTGAACTGGCAAGGACCAATGATGAGATGCAGAGAAGAGTCACATTCTGAAGGTTATGTAATGTTATGAATGTTTAATAGATAGCATATCAAACATGCTGTCTATAAAAGAGCATGCCTACCATGAATATGTCTAAGTGTGAACAAACAATCTGAAAGTAGTATTTGGAGAGAGTGGACGTTACCCTCTAAAAGAGGTAAGGGAGGATGGCTAAGGTGCCCTAATATAAATAAAAATAACTATTTTTTTCTGATGGCTGCCCTTTAGTTGAGCTAAGGACTATCTTTCTCTGTTTAATGCAAGTGGTATGTGGTATGTATGGTTTGCAGATAGAATGTTAATTTCGCAATGTATTTGTGCTGTGCATTCTACCATGTTTGATTGTTCTTTCCCAACAATGATGCCAAGCTAAAAAGGAAGGTAAGAGGGTGTTGAGTCCATCATTAGGGGTGGATTAAGTGTGCAAGTGTTTTGTTTTCAGCAAAGGACAATTGAGGGGCACCACCTTCAGGCACTTCTCTCTGTTTTTGGAAGCAGTGGTGATTTTAAAAAGGACATAGGCACTGGTGTCAGGCACACCTGGCATTAAGTCCTGGTTCTGCTATTTATGGCTTTGTGACCTCAGACAAGTTTCTTATCTCTCTTCAAAGTGAAACAACAGTACACATTCTTTTCACTGCCTTCTGATCTTTGGTTTTTAACCTTGCCTTTTAATATTTCCCTATAGACTTGACCATTGCATTTGGCTTTCTTCATTTGAGATGGGGTCCAATTTTGGCACACAGCACATTGCGTCACCCACTCCTTGCCCGCTCTCTGTTACCTTCAACCCCAGTGAAGTTCAGACCAAAGGGCCTGAGCTTCTTCACAGCAATTACGATAATCACTACTGATAAGCGTCTGTCATCTGGGGTATGTCGTGATGATTGCTTCCTCTTGAGGGGTACTAATATTGGCACAATGACTCAGCAATTCTGTTCAATGGCAAAAATTCTTACTCCCCCCCACTCCAGGGATTTCCAGCCTAGTATCCTGCTTATCTTGGTCTAGGGAAGCTCACATGTTTTTCCTGAATGGGGCTTCAGTCCCTAGTCCTTGCCTCCTCTACAGCCCTGGGCTGGAAAGCATAAGACAAAGTCCCAAGGTTTTCTGTCAGTCTTTCATTTAAGCTGGAGTTGGGGCATCAGTGCTAATCATTCAGATTCTTTTTATGTTCTGCTCTGGCTTTTTTGTTTTTTTGACTCTTTCAAGGACAAAGCTCTTCCTACCCAGAAAATAGCCCAACTCCAAGAGTCTTGGTAGTCCAAATGCCACTACTTTCCAAAGGACCCCAAATGGCTCCCTTTGCCCTTCACTCCTCTCAGCAGTATCTTCCAGCACCAAGTCTGTGTTGTCTTCCTTGAAGAAGAGAGAGAGAGGGGTCTGGTGCATCCTCGATGCCTCCTGCCTATGTGGTTCTTTGCTGTTGGCCTCTCCTTGGGAGCTGAGCCAAATAGGGGAGGCTGAGACCAGAGTTGGGGCATCCAGGTCACAGGGGCACAAGTGCCAGCCACAGGTGCCAGAGGATGCTGTGATTTTCACAGCCTTGTTCGCAGAGCAGCCCATTCAGTGGGACTTAGTTTATTTATTTAATAATAATGCTTGGCAAAGGGAACGACTCATGCTTGTTAAGCACTAATGCATACCAGGGATTTTTTGTGTTATCTTCCTTAGTTCTCGCAAAAGCCCTCATGGGAACTGCTCTGTCCTTATTTCAGGTGGTCTCCTCCAGATCACACATTGAGGCTCTGTGTTCACCTTCAAAGACACAGGGTCTGCCTACTAGCCAATGCTACCCTCTGTTTGACAAAATACTCACATAGGTTATCCTACTTGGATGTTGCTGTGCACCAGAACCTCCGGAGGGCATCATGCAAGGCATTTCACAGATGAGGAAGTTGTGATTCCTTGGCTGTGAACGGGAAAACTGAACTAGGAAGGTGGGTTGAAAGACTCCAAGTCCAGCCACCAGAGTGTCACATGGAGTGGAAGAGGAAAACACTTCCTTGTATTATCCTTCAAGCAGAATAGAACCCTGAGGAAAGTGGTAAGGAGGTGGATTTTTGGTTAACAAAATGATCTCCTATTAGGAATTGTTCTACAGTATCTGCCACCACCTGACCCTGAGAGACAGGATGAGGGAGATAAGTGGAGAGGCTGGGCACTGTTGAAAATGGGGGCAGTTGGCCAAGTCGAACTTTGAGGGCCCAAGGGCCCACCCAAGTCTATGTGCCTATGACGCTATGGTTCCAGAAGCTTCTTGCTTCTTTTCACTGTTATAGATCATCTTACACTAAAGCCAAGACCCAGAATCCATGTCTGAGGGTTCCAAGTGCCTCACCATTGCAAACTTGGAGGATGAGACCATAAATTATTCAAGTACTGCTCTCTGGTGTGAATCACCCATGAATTCTAAGAGATTTGTCTATTGATTTTCTGCGTTTCACAACAGCCTTTCTGCTCTGCACAATGTTATTTTGACTAAAATCCTAATCACACAAAATCTACTATTGTATTTTGTTTAAAAGACTTATCAATTTTCTAACTTGAAAAATACTTTTCCTGGAATGCACAACCCCAGAACTCCTAATGGCCTAAAGAGAAATAGATGTCACCATTAGCTGCTAATATGTTCCTTAATCCATCTCCTTCTCAGCTCATAAACCTACAACTCAATGCTCTGAGACCAGGCATGTTAATGGCACAAAATATTTACATTTATGCCCCAAATCCAAACAGCCACAAAACTTTATTTCTCCTTTTGTGGTTTCAATATTTAACTAGTGATGAAGCATCAGAAAGCTGTAGAGAAAAAACACCCCATTATTTTTTAAGTTATAGTATATTTACAACCCATTTCCACCTGCTCCCTTTGTCTCCACCTGTCTCCGCTGTACACAGATTTGTCTCAGCCATCCCCTCAGGAATACAGCTGTGTCATCACATCCCGTGGCATCCTAATATGTCACACTAAGCTTTAAACCAATTAGGAATGACTACTGACTGTGCTGACTCATGGGAACAGAAGGGGATAATGTGTCCTTCAGGTAATGAACTTCTTTGGGGACTTGACACATATTTCATTTTTTAGCACCGTTGGTATTCTCTTGTCACATTTCTGTGGACGTGGCTTCATTTTGCTTCATTGCACTAGGAGGATTATGCAGGGATTAATAGTTGTGAAGTAACTGAGTTTATATCTATAATAATGAGATTTGGACAGAGGCACAATGAAATCATTGGGGCAGCCTCTGAGGCCTCAGGGACAGGCTGGAGAGTTCAAGGGTAGATCTGGCCCAAGTGACACATGTCCTTGGAAGGGCATGCTGGGAGCTTTGCGTGCTTTAGTTTCTTTCTACTCCAGTAGTTCTCAAGCCCTGACATGTATCAGAATGACCTGATGGGCTTGTTAGAACATACAGCTGGGCTCTCACCTCCAGAGTTACTGCTTCAGTAGGGCAGGGATGGGGCCTGTCTAATTCCAGGTGAAGTTAATGCTGGTGCTCTGGGGACCATACTTTGAGAACCACTGCTTTCAAGCTAGGATACCAATTTAACCCTTTTGCCAGATGATTGAGGATTCCTTGAATGAAAGTACAAGCCAAGGTCAAATATAACTTTGTGTGATTAAATAACTGGTTACAATCCCAGAACTTTCAAGGCAAGATGGGTATTGTAAATCATTCAAGGGAATGATGTGGGCCAGAAGGCACAGGCAGTCAGGCATGTCAGGACAGTGGGGACTAGGAGAGCTCAGGCTGCATCCGAAGGGCAGCCTCACCTGGGCTCCAAGAGGTTGTTGGTGTGCAGGAACTAGAACTTCTAGGTATACAGGATGAGGCCCAAATCCAGATTTTTAAAATGTGTAATTTTCCTATTTCAAAATGAAGGCTCTAAGCAAACAGGGCAAACCACTGTGGGGGTGAGAGCTGCAGTTGGCCCTCAGTTTGCCAGTTTGCAATCTTCAGTTTAAACTAACCTACCCACCATTTTTTTTTTTCCCCAGAGGTTACACAGTCTTATTGCCCATGCATACACTTTCTTCAGCGTTTCTTCCAACTGTGCCATTTGTCCATTCCCATCCAATGGGGGTCTTGGGCCTTGAGACCCCGTTTGGGTCTGTGTGGTGAAAGTTAAAACAGGGGCTCGCCCACTGGGGACACGCTGGGTCAACACCCTACTGGTCCATGTTGCAACTACATTTGGTAGATCTGACTCTTTCGGACTAGAGACAAGGATTCTGGCCCAAGGTGGCAGATGGGCCTGGAGCAATGTCTGTGCTTATGTTGGGGCAGCAGTGGTTTCTATGAAGCAAGTGCTTCCATCCAAGGCAGAAGAGGAGTAAGGCCTGGGAAGCCTGATTGGATCCCCTTCGAGGAGGACACTCATCCTAGGAGCTTTCACATGCGGTATCTCATTTCATCCATAAGGAAACACAATGAGCTTATTATTGCCATTTTGCTGAAGAGGAAACTGAAGGTCTGAGGGTTTTTGCTGTTAGTAAGTGGTTGAGCTGTGACCTGAACAAAGGTCATCAGAAAGGAATGCAAGGGACCCACTACCCAGGACTCTGGGTAATGCGTCCCTGCCTCCTTGCCTGGGAATGTAGCATGAAAAATGGTGAGAAAACCATAGCTTTCACTTACTTTTTATGACCCCAAATTTTATAATGGGAATTTGGCCTCACATTTGCTCATATTGCTATATAGCAAGAGCTTAATTTTTTGATTAGCATAAAAAATGACCCCAGGAGAAGTTCATTCCCAGCTCAAGGATCGTGTGTTGAAATAGGATGTTAACGAAAACCTCATAGCCCATGCCTGAGTCATTAACATCCCAGGGTTTGAATGGGGCAGGTCCTAATTCTTCAATTGAGATTTCTTTGCTCCACTAAGTTCAATCCATGCTGGGACCATTAAAACGTCCTTTCAGTGCTTCATCTGAAATTACCCACTTTTACAAATTTTCCCGTTACATAGACCTAGCGCCCTTTGGAAAATGAACTGCTTTTGGTGGTGGTCGTGGATGTCTGTGATTTTAATATTATTATACAATGTGTCTCGATTAATCAATGTTTGAGAGCCATCTAGCTCTAAGCTAGATTACAAGTAAATAAAAATGGACTTTGTGCCTCCTGCCTCCATAAAAAATCCTCTGAAATAGAGATGACAGGAACAAAAGAACGGTGGTGCCTGGGCCCAAGAAGGTTTAAGTGAGGTACTTAATATTCATCTGGTATTCATTGCAATAACATCAATCTTACCAAATTCTCCTGGTGTTAATGTAGATGTTCTGCATTTAATATATACTTCCAGTGGAATTGCATTGTAATTGAGCACTAAATGATGTCCACTTATGGTAAAGTGGTTCCAGAATTTTTTTGTAATAAATGGGTTTTAGTAGAATAGAAGATCACGGATTCATTGCTGAGTCTATATTAGACTCTTTAGGCTCTAATTGTCATTGACGGTCTTTACTGTATTATTTCCAGACAGTTCATAATTTTCCCAGCTGAACAAATGATGATTTGTGAGTGGAATAAGACACTGACTGGATTATGTGGTGCCACTTATTTTTTTCATTGCTCTTGTTTCGCAAAATATCTTTTAAAATCAATTGAATCATCTCTACTGGTGTTATTTTAATGGCTGTAGAATTATTTGTATAGTAACAGTGATAACAAAATTTGTTGAGTGCTTACTCTATACTAAACACCCCGTTAAGGTGAATACATTCATGATCTCATTGGAACCTCATGACAACACAGTCAGTTTGGTTACCATTTGTATTGTAGTTGGGTAAGTTGGATATCAGGGGTTTAGGAATTTGTATGAGGTCATATAGCTAGAAAGGGGTGGAGTTGGGGTTTGAATTCATATCAACATGGCTTCAGACTTCAAAGTCCGCTTTTAGCCACTGCATCAACCAACTAATAAAATATCCCCCAAATCTCTTCTGATTCCACATACTAAATGTGTGGTTAATTTCAACAAAATTTGAAGCCTGGATTTCATATGTTACGTTCTCAGGGCAGCTGCTCTAGGGCGCTTATCCTTGTACACATCAGCACCCCTGTAGCCATCCTCACTGAACTTCTACTCTCTCTTTATTGCTCTTGGTATAGCTTATTATTGTGAACTTGTATGATTATTTGATTCAACTCTCAGCTGAATTTTTAGGAAAGGGAGGTAAAAAATTTGAGTGGGGGCCAATTGGGTTGGGGCCATGCAAAGGTATTCGGACTTCACCCTTTTAAGTGATAGAGTTCCATAGACACACAGTAGGTCCCCAGCTAACCATGAATGGATGCAGTAAACAAATGAATCCTTAGAGACTTAGCAGGAGGCTGCTACTGCTACTTAAGTCTCCATGATGGGAAAAAGCAGCTCGTTATTGTTAATGCCAACACCTCGGATAATATACTTTTTATCTCTGCTCATAATGGTAATGTAGATAAATTCCATAAATCAAATCTCAGCAGTAAAAAGGTTAATAAGTTTATGCTGTATAATTGAAAGCCATATTGGTGATTAAAAGGATTTTATATATCAGTTTTCTGGGTCACCAACTAATTATTTTCAATGGCCGGTAATAAAACACAGCACCATGCCTGGCTAGACACTGCAAACTGTCAGATGCTAAATCGTGTAGAAAGTACTTGAGCAGGTTACCTTAAGTTGGTTGGTCTTTCCCTTGGGATGTGAAGTCATTGAAATCCCTGCTGTTTGTTTTGTGCCAAGCTTATGTGATGCTTGGGGTCCTCTTCTACTGAAAGTATGGAAGCTAGGCAATTCCCCCAAACGGAAAAGACATGTCAAGCTCCAGGGACCCCATGATAGTTGTAATCATTCATGTTCAATGCAGTTGGCAATAGTAACGCCGAGTAGTTGCCTTTACATCTAGATCTTGGCTGCAGTATGGCACATATTTGGCCATCCTTATTCAGAATAGAGGATTTGCAAAAGAAGGGAAAAGTGTATGACCTGGAGCAGATTAATATTTTTTGACCCCCTAAAATATTCCAAGAATAGTCTTTGTGATTTATATGCACTAGAGGCCACTAAAGTATGTATTGTCAACTCAAGGTTAGCTATGGGAAAACTGAAGCTTAGAAAGTATGAGAATTACCCAAGGTCATGGCTATAAGCAGGACAGCCAGCATTCAAGCTTGAATCTGTCTGACTCCACACTCAAGTGATTCCACTATATATATTTATATTTATGTAAAATGTGTGACTTGACTTATATATACACATACATTTTACTTCTGATTTGTGGAGTACCATCTTAAGAAACAGCGACAACAAAGATAAAATGTTTATGAGTTGGTTCTGAGCTTAATTTGGGATATTAGAAGTTTGTGTAGCTGGGGTGGTGAAAATAAGGTTGCTGCATTGAATGAAACACATGTTATATTCTAAGCACACAATGTCTCCCGGAATAGTGCTGGAAGTGCTTAGAAGGTCAGTCTTCCAGTCTTGGAGGCTGCGTAAAGGTAGATGGAAATGAGGCAGGGAGGAGGCATTTGGGAGGGACTTTTGTTTCAACTCCTGCCATTATTTCTTATGGGTGGGCCTGATGTGTCACTTAGCCAGCATGCTATCACCTCTAGCGTTTGTTCAAGAGAAATATGTTTATAGGGTTTCTATCAGGAAAGAAATACAGCCATTGTATACTGAAGTAAAACATAGTGGGCTTAAACCCAGAAAAATCACTAGATAGGGTGATATATCCTTTCTTTAACATTTCAATGTGTCTGACTTTACCCCATTACGAAGGAGACGAATTGAGGTTGGAAACCTTCTGTGGTTGTAGTCTTTGTTTTTGTTTCTCTAGTTCTTTTACAAGTTCTGGAATTATCTTGTAAACTAGGCACTGTGTTCAGTTGTGCGTGTGTAGGAGGGAGGGTTTGGGAGGATTTGTAGAATCATTCTACCGGGACTCTCCAAAGTCTGCGAATAACAGATGAATCAGAAATGTTGAACTTCTCAGTTACTTTCTTCAAAGGCAAATTATTTGCAGATGAAATATAGAATACAAATTGGAAGGTGAATGCTATTGTCTTGGCTGCAGAGTTTATGCTTCAAAAGAATAGCAAAGAGCATCCGGGACTGCGATGACTGGTTTAAAAAATGTATTTGACAGATATGTTAATCAAACCACCAAATAAAGGAGACCGTCTGAAGATGGCACTGAGACAGGGCACTCTCAAAACTCTCCATGGGCTTGGTAATTAAACACAGGTGCTTTCTTTTCTTGGCATCTCCTGCTAGGAAGGACTGACCTATCAGTGACTTAGTGTTCCCATCTGCCATCAGGTGATACGTGAAATGTAAGAGCCGCCTCAGTTCCTTCCTAGAGAAAGAAGGAGATGTGATTAACCCAATAACCCAGGAGGAAGACTCAGAAATGTGCACAGAGAAAAGGCAAATGAATCTCCTTGGGGTCAGTGTGGAGTGGTTCATGTTGCAGGGAAAAGTTGGGCTTCTCACATTACAGGGATTCTTCTTCATGCCTATTTGTGACAAGAGCATTCTAAAGATGAAAACTCCCTTAGCTGTTCAGCCATATTTTAGAAAGAAATATTGGGGTTAGCATGGGGGTTGGGGGCGAGGAAAGGTATAGGTGGAGAAGAATGGAGGAGTAGACTTGAAAGGGCAGATGGAAAAAGGGAGAGAACGACAAATATACTTCCACTAACAGGAAAACAAATGCGCTTCAGATGGCTTGAGGCACAAGTGACACTTATCTTTAGTGGGCAGCATATTTTGAATAAAATCAAGTCAGCATCATCCATCATCTTTCCTCCTGACATGCACATGCCTTGACAACGTGCATCAGGGCATCTGTGACTCATGTGGGGATTGTGAGTGAGAGTTAAGTCAGGAGGCAGGGCTTGTCTGAGCTCTGGGAGCAAAGAGCCATAACACAGTGCCAGCATGGCCAATGGTGCAGTCAAGGCAATGCTGCAACGCACCACCAATGGTCTCTGTGGTGGACTACTGCTTCCAGGGACAATCCATCTCTATCAAAGGCATGCCTATTGCTGATAAATCGTTTTCACTCTAACAGGGAGCTGGTACAAAGGAAGGCAGAAGCAGAGCAGGGACTTGACATTTCCTTCCAAAGGCTTTAAAAGTGATGTACATATGCCCTGGCCCATTCTCTCCCTCCAGGGCCCAGAGCTTTTGCAACCTCTGTCCTCTCCCTTATCAAAAGTATTATGCCTTGTTTCTCACTCTCAGCTCATCTGATGACCACAACCACTCTGGCATGAGAATGCCTACCAGTGGGTTTGCCTGTGCTCACCAGACAAGAGACTAAGACTTCAACAGAGCCTATTGGGAAACAGTACCCTGATCAAAGGATGGAACCATTTCTGCCACCATTGTAGGCAAGGCAGGAATGACAGGGAGGTGAGTGAGGCACAAAAGTTAAGAGGGAGTAGAAATGAACACCTCAATGATTGAGGTAAATAATATTTTATTATGGTATTTTAAGAAATAAAAATTAGGCCAGGCACAGTAGCTCGTGCCTGTAATCCCAGCACTTTGGGAGGCTGAAGTGGGCAGATCATGAGGTCAAGAAATCAAGACCATCCTGGCCAACATGGTGAAATGGAACCTCATCTCTACTAAAAATACAAAAATTAGCTGGGAGTAGTGGCCCGTGCTTGTAGTCCCAGCTACTTGGGAGGCTGAGGCAGGAGAGTTGCTTGAACCAGGAGAATCACTTGAACCTGGGAGGCGGAGGTTTCAGTGAGCCAGATTGCACCACCGCACTCCAGCCTGGTGACAGAGCAAGAGTCTGTCTCAAAAAAAAAAAAAAAAAAAAAAGTTAATGCAAAAAATCCATGATGAACAAAATGTCAAAATTTTAAATACAGAATCCACGGGCCATGATTAGGGTGAGGAGAGTGAGGCTCTCACTCTCAGGGTCCTACAAGGGCCGAGTTGCACCTGGTCTTTATTTAAAATTGTCATAGTTTGTTCATTTGGTGTTGGGGCTGGTGAGATCATGATGGGCCAGTGCCTGCCTCTCCAACTGTGGCCCCAACCCTGTGCTGCACACAGGAAGCTTCTCTTGCTGAATTCATATGATATCTTTACAATAAATTCTATTTCACTGAAGCTGAGTAGAGTGGGGTTCTGTTGCTGATGACCAATAATCCTCAACTAAAACAGAAATAAATATTTATTTATTTCTCTTCCAACTTCACAGAGCTTTCTCAGAGAATCACAAAATGTTTTCTTCTAGATTCAGAATTCTGTGTCAAATTATAAGGCTAAAATTTATAGTAATAATATAGGGTTTTCTTTTTAAATATATTACTTCCAATCGCATCAATATAATACAGTAGTTTCATTTTTACATGTTCTTTCATAAGCTCTGATCATAATTTGCACAGTCACAGTGAACATAATTTTGTATTCTGCTTTCTTTGGTGAATTTTGCACACCAAAGATTTTCCATGTTGTTACACGTTGATGGCTGTGGGCTGTTTTGTTGAGAATTTTGCCCCATATTTTACTTATAAAATTTATTATTTTTAGGTGACTTATAAATTGTCTTCCTTTTTCCCATCTAATAATGTGAAAATGAATATGTTTATCTCCGTGAATCTTGTTTCTTCGGTTATTTCTTTAAATTATGGTCCCAGAAGTCTGATTTCTGAGCCAAGTCCATTGTTACCTTTCTTAGTGTATAATTTGTATTGCCATATAATTTTCCAACAGCTTTTAGATTTTACAGGGGAAAACAAAGAAATTTGAGCCAAAAGAATTCTTACCTATAGGACACCTTGTTTCAAATTTAAATGGCAGTAGGGGTAGTATTCATCTTTAAAATTTGATTTATTTATGAGATTGTTCATTTTCAAAATTGAGTCACAGATTATTTTCTTTTCACTTGCAATAGAGCCCTGTGGTTACACCAACTATGGTTTCTCTCTGAAGTTTATTTTGCAAACTAGAGGTACGATTATATTTTACAATTTTTTTAAAAATATTTTTGGCACTTCTGATGATAACCCAATAATCATATAAGTTGCAAATTTAAATTGGAACCCAGTATATATATAGCAAGTATTTGACACTAAAACATTATTTTTTGTAAAATAAATATCATACCTCTAAGAAAGAACTACAATCTTCTGTTCGAATTGTGGATATGTCTAACAGTGCACAGCACCTTCTAGACCACTCAGGAATTAAGCAGATGCAAATGAAAATTCAAAGCCATATTTCACATTTCTGTGATGCATTTTCATTGAGACATTTAAGGCCATCTTTAAACAAATGGTAATGACAAAAGAAGGACCCGAGGCCCCAAAAGACTTCATTTTCCCAAATTGAGTCAATGACCGAACTAGTGATTAAACAGACGTTTCTTATACATGGGTCATTGTCTCTGAATAAAAGCATTCTATCAATATTTTCCCCCAAACCATCATTTTGAAACGTGAAACTCACTCTCAATCTAGATAAATAAAATTGAGGTAAAAGGCCAAAATGTGACCATTGGGAGGTAAACATCTTAAAAGCAAATTTTATTCTGATTACGTTCATTAGCAGAAATCCTTTCATCTGACACAGCATTAAGTCAACAACTTTAAACCCCAAACCACCTTTTTTTATTTTTATTTTTGTTTTTGAGATGGAATCTCCTTCTGTGACAGGCTGGAGTGCAGTGGCGCAATCTTGGCTCACTGCAACCTCCGCCTCCTGGGCTCAAGCCACTTTTGTGTCTCAGCCAGCCGAGTAGCTGGGTTTACAGTGCCTGGCTGATTTTTTGTATTTTAGTAGAGACGGGGTTTCATCATGTTGCCCAGGGTGGTCTCGAACTCCTGAGCTCAGGCGATCTGTCCACCTCAGCCTCCCAAAGTGCTGAGATTACAGGTGTGAGCCACTGCGTCAAGCCCCAAACTACCTTTTAAAAGAAGGATTTTCTGGGGGTAGACATGGAAACAGGAAGCAAATGAAAAGAGGGCATTTGGTGCATCACAGAGGTTAAGTCTCAACTAGCTGGAAGACTCGGGGAAATCTAACTCCTAAAAAAAGGTAACACTGGAGATGAACAGTACCTTGAGATGAATCTATAAAATAACTCCTTTATCTTACAGATAAAGAATCCAAGGCTCCATGGCTGGTCCAAAATGAAATAGATAAATCGTCCTGGCACCAGGACTATAATTCAGCTTTTTTGAATACAGTGTGGCTTTACTTCATCTCACTGCCACATCGCTGACAATGTGGTCTTCCCGGTGGCAGCCTCTGTCCTTGTCCCTCTTTGTCCTGTGTTACCCATGACCTGTTTCTGGGAACCAGCTGGAGGAGTCCCCATTCAGGGCAGCACCAAGCATATGAGCTACTAATACTGACCAACATGGTAGGACTGCTCTCAAATTATCTTCCTGTGTCCTATCAAGGTTGGACCCCTACCTTCACTCATCCACTCAGTCTCTGTTCCTCTAAGCTCATATTCTCCAGAAAATATTTAGTGGGCTCTGTACAACCACTAAATATTTTTTTTTTTTTAGTGGCTGTATGAAGCCCACTGCATATTTTTTTTTCCTTTCGATTTGTATGCTGGTCCCTTTCAAAGGAGTTGAAGAGTAGTTCCAAAGACGGGGCAGTTGTCTAGATAGCGGGCATCACTGATCATCACTTTTGTGCCCTGTGTTTTGAAACACACAGCATCCTGGCAGGAAACAGGATTGGGTTAGATGTTTCCATGAAGAGACTGCCAAGAAAGAACTACCTGCAGAGGAATGAGGGTGTTAAGGGACTAGACAAGGAACGTTGAGGCATCCTGAGACCAGCAACAATGGGGAGCTGTTGCCATTTGGGGCTGAGACAGACAATGGCGTAACATACTTTCATCTCTAAACAAGGGGTAAAGAAAAAAGAAGGACCAGAGGCCCCAAAAGCCTTCATTTGCCTAAATTGAGTCAATGACTGAATTAGTAATTAAACAAACATTCCTTATATATGGGTCATTGTCTTTCTATAAAATAATTCCATTAGCATTTCCCTCCAAACTAACATTTTGAAACACGAAACTCATTCTCAACCTAGATAAATTAAATGGAAGTAAAAAGCCACACTGTGACCATTGGGAGGTCAACATCTTAAAAGCAAATCTTAGCTATTAGAGTCTTGTGGAGCCGGAACGCTGACTGGGAGTGGGGGAGTTGACAATGCTCTATTCAGGGAGGATGCTGCCAGTGCTAGGGATGCTGTGCTGAATGACACAAGAAGGGCAAGAGAAAGAAGAAACGCCCCACCTTTCTCTCTTACCATTCTCCATTTCCTGCCAGCCTCCCTCTGAAGGAAAGCCAACCAAGGAGCTGGCTGTGATTTGTGAGGTTCAGCCTTCTTGGGCAACAGAGCAGAAAAGGGCATGGATTGGCGAGCAAAGGAAAAATATCAGTAATGATTTTCCTGCATGTCTTCTTGTCTAAGGTTCAAAACAGTCCCATTTTATTGTTGAGAAAACCGAGGTAACGTCACAAGCTGCTTTGAATCCTTTCCAAAATAAGGCAGCTTATTGGTCAGTGGACTTGCTCATGGTCATGGTGCTAGTGTGTAACTGGGATCTGAACACGTCTGTTTGGTCCCACAGGGAACAACAGTCCTTCTCACTATGTGGTGCGGAAGCTGTTCAGGCGCTGTGGTGAGACGTCCACAATCGTCACCTCATTTAATCCTCACAGCAGCTCTAGAGAACGAGTAACATTGTCCTCTTAATTTTTCTTATGAGGAATGGAGTCTTAAGGAAGCTAAATATCGCATTCCAGTTAATACCATAATGGGGCCAGAATTCAAATCCAAGAGTCTGAGATCTTAACCATGTCACCATTCTATGCCTTTTCCCAGTGAATACCTCACTGTTCCCTGAAACTGTCTGTGGTGAACAGAGTGACACTGTCTCATGTGGGTGTCTAGTCCCTGACCTGCAATCCAGTTTCCCTGGAAAGTGCCAAGTGTGGGGTGCCTGGTCCATCTTTAGGAGCCTCCTGGTGGGTACTAACAGTCATGAGAAGTCTTCTTCTGTGGGATAATAATGACTATGCTTGGCATGTTCTCCAGTCTGTAGAATGAGCCCACCAGGTGGGTGCTGCTCCTCATTTACAGATTGCATAATTCAGGTTGTGACAGACATGTGGATCATGCAAGCTGGTGTGAACTGGCAGCCACGTTGGATTGACCATAACACCTACCCTCTTCTCTTTAATTCATTTCTCACTTTCTAATTCACCTCAAATCAGTTAAACCCTTGAAAAGAAGCCTAGCAAGTTGATCCATGAATCATCACGGACCCAGAATGTTACCTCTTTGGCCATTCCTGTCTCCTCATGCATGCAGGAAGATTCAAAGCCTCCCACCTCTTTCTGCATTCTGTCAGAATTGGATGAGTGGCAAAAGTGAATGAACCAGTGAATGGACAAATGAATGAGTAAGTAAATAAGTAAGCATATACATGCTCATTCTGACTTTGAAATCCATCATTTTAATTTTTTTATCATGTCATTAAAGTCCCAGAGTCAGTGGTTGCCCTTATTTTACTGAAAATAAGGTTGTTGGAAGACGAAAGCTGCATGATTTCAATTTAGTTTTCCTCGTGTTTTGGACGTTGCCTCCAAGAGCCTTTTAGATGGTGGGGCTGAAAAAACCTGCAGCAAATATTTAATAAACCTCTTTTTTTTTTTTTTTGAGACAGGGTTTCTCTCGTGTTGCCCAGGCTGAAGTGCAATGGCGTGATCTCAGCTCACTGCAACATCTGCCTCCTGGGTGCAAGCGATTTTCCTGCCTAAACCTCCCGAGTAGCTGGGATTACAGGCACCTGCCACCAAGCCCGGCTAATTTTTTTTTGTATTTTTAGTAGAAACGGGGTTTCATCATTTTGGCCAGGCTGGCCTCGAACTCCTGACCTCAGGTGATCCACCCACCTCGGCCTCCCAAAGTGCTGGGATTACAGGTGTGAGCCACTGCACCTGGCCTAATAGACATTTTTATTTGGTGTGCTGGACAGATTCTTTTGAGGGTTCATAATCTGAAAAATAGACATTAAATTCTATAAATTAATGGAGCCATTCAACTCATCCATGACCAAGGAGCCAGTGAATGGCACTTGAGCCAATGAACGACAGCTTTGTTCCTGACAAAAGACTGGTCCACATTCAGCAGGGAGGCCGTCCCCTTAAATGAGCATTCAGATTTAGGAGGGTATCCACGGAGCTGTGAGGGATGAACGGGAGACCTGCTCAGCCAACCACACCTGCTGAGCCAGTCTTGGTGGACAGGAGGAAGACTAATGGGCACCTTTGTTTGCCAGGTAGATGTTGTTACCAGAGTAGTGCTTCTTGAACTTAATGTGCATATGAATCACCTGGAGATCTTGTAAAAATGCAGATATTGATGAACTAAGTAGAGGATGGGGTTTGAAATTCTTCATTTGTAACAAGTGCTGCTGATATTGCTGGTCCGAGGACCACATCTTGAGTAGCAAGGTCTAGTGTTTATCTTATTGTTTTAGTGATATCCTGATTAGGTCAGTGATTTATCAGTAGCTTTATCTGGGGGTAGTGATGATCTTACACAAGAGCATTTGATGTCACAGAAGTCATTGTCATTGTCATTGGAGTCATCTTGGAGTCATCATTGTTATGGCTACTCTTTGTTGAGAATCTCAACCAGAGCAACATATTGGCAAGCATCAGAAACTCAATCAAAGAGGCGCTGATGAAAAACAAAATTTATAAGATATAAACAAAACCCTTAGAACTTAATTACAGCCCCATAGGGACTGGACCTAGAAAAAGCAATTCCTCTCCCTTTGCTCCCTGCTGCACATGTTCTCATTCAACTGCTTGCACACAGTCCCTCAAGGCTGCCAACCAGTGGTGGCCATAGCAACCTGTCTACATTACCTAGAAGCTCATTCACTCACAGCTAATGGACTGAAGTCTCAGTTCCAAATTCCCAGGTCCCATCAGCCTAGATTCAGTCAGGGGCCAGCCTGGGTTCAATGCTAGAGAAGGGTGTAGGCAGGATGATATAACCCAGAGGCTGCCAGGACTGAGGGCCCCAAAGGTGGCCTAAGTGGGAAGGCTCAGAGATTCCTAGCGCACATAGCCAGTAAGTGGGTGAACCGGGATTCACACCCACATCTTTCTCATGTCCCAGTCCAAGAACTTCATATTCAGTTACACGTCTCTTCGTGATATGATGGGGTCCAGGAAGAGACCGCTGCAACCTGTCTCCTCTCCACCCCTCCTCGCCTCAAGAAGTCTCCCTTGTTTGAATACTTCTGTCCTCAGGAGAATTGCAATTGGGACGGAGATGGTGGCCCCTTCTCTCAGGCTCCTCACAGCGAATACCCTGTATGTCCACCCTGCAGTTTCAGTTGGACAGCCAGTCCTGAAGGTTAATCATTTTCGGAAGTCCAGTCCTAGGCTGGTCCACCCACGTCACAGCTTCCAAAAGGGCACCAAGCACCAGCTCTTGATGGCCTTCAGGTCACACCAGGATGTCTCCCTCTGCTCTCTCTCAGGGACTGTGATCTGCTTTGTTTTGCACCATCCCCTGGCCTGGGCCTCTCCAGGCTGAGGGCAAATCTTATGGCCACCAGTGCCTCCTGGCCTGCTGCTGTGTCTAGTGTCTTCCCTGTGTTTCTGTGGGATTGGAAATCCAGCGGCAAAGTTGCCTGTCAGCCATGCCATAACACACCTGGCATGTCTGGGGCTTCTGGATTCCCTCTGGTGCCCTGCCCGAGTCCCCAGTGTATGTTCCACTCTAGAGGGTCAGTCAGGATGCCTGCCCTCCCCATTGGCTTCCTGCTGCCTGGCTAGGACATCTAGTTCTGGATATAGTTACATTTGCCTTTCAGTGACAAATTAGGGAAGCTGGGTGGGAGATTAAAAAAAAAAAAGAAATAGTTCCAAAGCCACCCTTCCCTGCACAGACAATGTGGCCTGAGGTCTTCCTGACCTAGGAGCATGCTGTCAGCCTCGTGGCCCTTTCATGATCCATACCTGAAAGCCAAATGCTCCATCTCCAAGTCAATGGCATTTTATCTGTTGAGGGGAGCAGAATAGTGTTGTTGTCACCCTTCGGGAGAGCAGCGAGCCTTCCCTGGGGTGGGGTGTGAAGGACACAGGGAGGAGACAGGGGTAGGCTGCTGATGGGAGATTGATATCCAGCCTGGGTATGAGAGCCACAGGAGGCCACCGTTTGAGACGCGGGGTGGCTGTGACTCTGATAGGAGACAGTCAACTCCAGCCTGGGACAGGCATCATGTCATGGGCAGGCCAGATGTAGAGTCAGCCTAGCAGGGCTCACGTTCGAAATCAGACACACGTGGCCATGGGGAGACAGACTTTCTTGTAGTGTTGTAGTAGGTGGAACACAGTCTTCCAAGAGATGGTCTCCTTCTCTCAGCCTGGCCCAGGGCATGGACAACAGGAACTTCTCCTAAGAGGGCTGGTCTTGGGAGTTGGTCTTCCAGCTGGTCTTGGGACCTGGTCTTGGGACTAGGTTGCCCTACCCATGACCCTTCCTTCCCTTCCTTCCTTCCTTCCTTCCTTCCTTCCTTCCTTCCTTCCTTCCTTCCTTCCTTCCCTCCCTCCCTCCCTCCCTCCCTCCTTTCTTTTCTTTTCTTTCTTTCTTCCTTCCTTCCTTCCTTCCTTCCTTTCTTTTCTTTCTTTCTTTCTTTCTTTCTTTCTTTCTTTCTTTCTTTCTTTCTTTCTTTCTTTCTTTCTTTCTTTCTTTCTTTCTTTCTTTCTTTCTTTCTTTCCTCTCTTTCTTTTCTTTCTTTCTTTCTTTCTTTTCTTTCTTTCTTTCTTTCTTTCTTTCTTTCTTTCTTTCTTTCTTTCTTTCCTCTTCCTTCCTTCCTTCCTTCCTTCTTTTCCCTCCCTCCCTCCCTCCCTCCTTCATTCATTCATTCATTCCTTCCTTCCTTCCTTCCTTCCTTCCTTCCTTCCTTCCTTCCTTCCTTCCTCTCTCTTTCTCTCTTTCTTTCCTTTTGATGGAATCTCACTGCGATGCCCAGGCTGGAGTGCAGTGGCATGATCTCAGCTCACTGCAATCTCCACCTCCCAGGTTCAAGCGATTCTCCTGCCCCAGCCTCCCAAGTAGCTGGAATTACAGGCGCCCACCACCATGCCTGGCTAATTTTTGTATTTTTAGTAGAAATGGGGTTTCATCATATTGGCCAGGCTGGCCTCGAACTCCTGACCTCAAGTGATCCAACTGCCTTGGCCTCCCAAAGTGCTGGGATTACACTGTGCCTGCTGTCATATCTTTTCTATTGGTTTACCCTGCTCTTTTCTTTCATAGAACTCATCATAGGTTTAATTTGATATTTAATTGTTGATGTGTTTACTTTTTATAAGCCCACTGAGGGCAGGATTGGGCCTGTGGGTACTCCCAGGACCGACTGTGTGCCCTGCATACAGTAAACACTCAGTTAATAGTCATCAGGTAAAACCCCCAGTTAATAGTCATTGAGTGTGTGGAGACCTGGGCTGAAGGGCAGCACCTCTTGGATCGTGGATTGGGGCAGCTGATTGAGGAATGTGGGGCTTGGTCAGCAGGTAGGTTTTGCCCCTGGTTGGGGGAAAGTGAAGAGAGTGATGCTTATATGTAGATTTTGACAAAAAGACAGGAAGTAAAAAGATCATGGGGAATGTGCTGTGGAAATGTGTTGCCACCTCTGACCTGAACCTGGTAGCCTCCTGGTCAAGAGGCTAGACTCTGACCTTGGGTAGACTTGGTCTTGGTCCTGCCGTGTTGCTTTCCCTCTCCCAGTGTGAATATCCCATCTGTAACGGGAGGTAATCAGACCTGTTTGACAGAGATGCTGTGGGGATTAACCAAGATAATGCCAAGCACGGCACCTGGTGCACACAGAGCTATTTGTGTTATTTTATCACTAAACTAAAAAACTGCAAACCTGTAAAATTATTATCATGAAAAGGCAGCACATTATAGTATAATGAAAAGGCCATGACATTTGGAATCTGAAAACCTTGGCTCTGGATCCCAGCTACATACCGACAGCTATAATGGCCCGGGTGTCTTGTAACTTCTCTGGATCCCATTAAAAAAATCAGTTATTGCTACATGGTGATGGAAAGGATTATATGAGATAATGCATGATAATATGTTGATTAGAAGTGAAAAGCACTATTCCAGGGTAAGTTTTTCCTCTTGTGTAATGGCTGAGGAGATGGACCTAGTGTAGGCAAAAATTTCAGAGGAAAGATAATTGAAGAATCAAAAGATTGCAACCCTTCAGCAACATTATTACATTTTTAAAAACTGGAGATTTTGAAAATGAGATGAAGTAAAATTATGGTTAACAATGGTCCTAGTTTGCTCAGCGACCATCTTCATAAGTATAAATTCTGGTGCCTCCAGCGAAACATGGTACCCTTTGTTAATTGCAACTTCAGTGGTCTCCGTAGGGGCCGCTCCTCTCCTGCACCCCATAAAGCAGCATGTATGCCTGTGACTGTCTCTACGCCCTTTGAAAAAGACTGTAAAAAACACCCACAAAAGGAAAATCAAGCACCTTCCACTTTTTTCCCCCTTTCTACTTTTAAAGTTTTATTGGACATTAAAAGTTTTTATGGCTATCAAGGAAAAGCATTTTGCCACTTGAAGTTAAGGTGTGATTCAAATTACAAGATGGCAGATCAATTCCCAAAATGATATTTAACGAATTTCACAGATTTTTTTTTTTTTTTTTACAGGACATTTCTATTGGTGCAGAGAGGCGGAAAAAGCCACAGACTTAGAAACTCTCTGTAACTGCCCTGTGGCCCCTCTCTGCTTAAGGTGCATCCTGGGCCATTCTTTCCGTTGATTCCTTTTCCTCCATGCTTCACTGGACAACTGCAGAACACTTTTCTGTGAATGGGCTCCAAGACACCAGGGACAGGTGATGAGGACTGGTGGGTGCCCAGAATATGAGGTGTTTTTTTTTGTTTTTTGTTTTTTTTTTTTTTGAGACAGAGTCTTACTCTGTCGCCCAGGCTAAGTTCATTGACAGATCTCGACTCACTGCAACCTCTGCCTCCGAGGTTCAGGGGATTCTCCTGCTTCAACCTCCCGAGTAGCTGGTACTACAGGCATGCAGCATCATGACGGGCTAATTTTTATATTTTTAGTAGAGGCGGGGTGTCTCCATATTGGCCATGCTGGTCTCGAACTCCTGACCTGAAGTGATCTGCCCATCTCGCCAGAATATGATGTTTGTGTTCAACTGTCTATATGGCCACAGGTGAGATCATGTACATAATTTTAATCTAAGCATTGTTTTAGCAGTTTGCAAAGTTGAGTGAAGAGGAAGCGCATGCACATTGAAACATAGACCAGTGTCATTGCCATCAATGCTTGCAAAGCATTTGGTTATGAATGCTCCAGATAGCTTCTGTTTTCCAAAGGATGAGAACACACAATAAACCAAACAAAACTGCCTTATTATTTAGCAGAATTGGTAAGCAATGTTATTGATGCACAGATTAAATAAGTTAAAAAAAATCCCACAGTTGTAAGGACTATGAACTAATTAATACCTGCAAGTCATGAATGAAAACTTGTGAAGTGATTCTTCCTTTCTTCTTGGATGCAATGTCTTCGTGCCCAGGGCATAACTCTTAATAATCTGGTCAATAATTCAAAAAGATTTTTTAATGTGAGGGCTGATTAATCTTGTTTGCTTTTTTCATTTGTGAAATTATCTGGATATTCATGTAATTGATACTTCTCACTTCACAAGTAGATCCAACTTGATTGTAGAATAAATTAAGACTGTGTTTCCCTGCCAGTTAGAAAACAAAGCAGTCCTTACCCATCTTCTGCTGAATCTATTACGGTCTATAAATGATGTTTTAGAAAACAAGCGGTGCTGGACTAAATCAACGGGAAACTTTTTGTGTTCTTTTTTCTTTGAGCTTAAAACCATCTCCACAGAGGCCAAGTGGCCTGTTTGGTTCAACTAGTGTTAAAATACCTTAAAGAATTGATAATAAAATGCCCCCAAAGTCTATTTACACATATTTTCAAGTGAGCTAAAGGACATGGGAGACAGATTATTTTTTAAACTCACAAGAGAAACCTTCTTTCCCTTTCCAGTCAAGCAAATCTGAGTTGACTTCTCCCATAAATTCAAGAACAAAAAGTTATAAATTGAGCATATGAAGGACATTGCCTTTTTTTAAGTGATGTTTCCTTGACTTAATGGATTTGGTTATGGCAGGGAGTCAGAGAAAACCTGTCTTAACTAAATCTTTGACTGATTATGCATTTTTTCCCTATTCATAGAAGATAGATTCATCATCCCAATTTGTCAAGCTGGCGAGGTTCCAATTAATTACACCCAGCAAACCTCAGCTTGTGTTATACCCGTGTCAGGTCTAATCTAGTGCCTCATTTGCCGGCAGCCCGATGAAGAGGTATCAGAGGTGGTGTTTCTTATGGTACTTACGGTGATGGATGCCACCGCGGCACGGGCCGGTGGCAGAGGCAGAGCCCTGGACGTGTCTTTTCTCCGAGTCTGAGGACTCGAAGCTCCTGTACTAATTTAAGGGCTCATCTGTGTAGTGGATGTTGTTGCAAAGTCTATTCTTCATAGCCGAGCTGAAGGCTTTCCCCGTCACATGGGCTGTTTAAATATCTATGCGGGTCCTACATTTCTGTCAGTTTTGTCCTTGCAAAATGGAAAAAAACGAAGGCTACTTGTCCTGAGCTGAGTTTTTGAGCTCTTTAGAGGCTGATGTGTGTTATAGGGGAAAATCATAGGTGGTAGCGAGGTGTACCCAAGGTATTTATGAACATATCTATATATGCTTGTAGGTATATGCTTTTATGTTGTTTATAGGGGGTGCCTCTATCTTTTGACTGTGGTGACTTTGCTTTCACGCTTTCAGTTGATTAGGCAATGATCTGCTAACAAAAGTTACTTATGAGGCAATGTGAGGCCCACTGAATTTTGATATCATTCTCTGGTGCATGCATGAACTGAAAGTTTGATTGAGTGACTTAAGTCACATGCTATGCCAAGTGGTATGTTGGCATAACATCTCTGTAGACCCATTGTTATTATCCGCATTTAAGGTGGGGAAGCTTAACTTGGAGAAGTTAAGTGACTTGCTCAAAGTTGCACAACCAATGAGCTGTGGAAATGGGATTTATCTCATTATAAGTTTTGAGCTCTTTCCAGGAAGCTATTGCCATTAAAAGTAATGGCAAAAACCACAATTACTTTTGCACCAACCTAATATTTCTTTCAGGTACCCGTTTCTTCTTCTTCCTCTGTCTATACTCCATCCTGACCTATAACCTTTACCTTTTCCTCCTCCTACCCACGTGCTGGCCTGCAAGTTACAGTGGGAGTGAGAGCCTGCAATACCTTGCTATGTGGACCAGGTTTGCAGGGTGGCAGAACTCTTTGATGCTGGAGGTTGCTGGCTGTGCCTGCATCTCCCTGTACCATAGGACCAGCAGGCACGGGGGTGTACTGGGGCTGAAGCTGGGCCTGTTCCCAGATTGCCTTGACTGCTTCCTTCTTTCTCTATCTCTGTAAGTTTCCTTCCTGTATCATCCGTCACCTCTCTCTCTATCCTCAGCTGTGTTTTTTTTTTGAGACGGAGTCTTGCTCTGTTGCTCAGGCTGGAGTGCAGTGGCGTGATCTCAACTCACTGCAACCTCTGCCTCCCAGTCCAGTGATTCTCATGCCTCAGCCTCCTGAGTAGCTGGGATTACAGATGTGTGCCACCATACCTGGGTGATTTTTGTATTTGTGGTAGAGACAGGGTTTCATCATGTTGGCCAGGCTGGTCTCGAACCCCCAACCTCAGGTGTTCAGCCTGCCTAGGCCTCCCAAAGTGCTGGGATTACAGACATGAGCCACTGCGCCGGGCACCATCCTCAGCTTTGGATGAAACACCACCACCACCTGAAGGTATGGAGTCTGGATCCCAGAGTGGCCACTGGAGGGTCAGATGCTGAACCTCAGCAATGTTGCACAGCTGGAAGACCTTGACTGATGGGAGACAGGAGACAGGAGTGTGGAGGAAACCAAGCCGATACAGACCCCCTCCCTTCCTGCATTCACGGACTGCCCTGAGCTGTGGCTTCTTGTTTCCCTGGCAGAGAGGTCCCACATGCTAAGTGAGCACATTGGCTGAGCACCAGCCTGTGTCTCTGTGGCTCTCAAGAAATCAGTGGGCAGCCAGTAATATACTGCCTTGCATTGCCCTACATTTGACCTTACTTCTTTTTTAATCCACCCCACTTTCAAAACAAAATGTTGACATCTTCATCCTTGCCTTGCCTCTGGGCTCCAGACGGGATACAGGGTTACTAAGGAGAAAAGCTGACTTTTTACCCTTGCAGCCTTTGCAAAAGAGACCCTGAAAGGGGTTGCTATGTTTGAGGATGAATTAAATCACACCAAAGACCAACTTTTAATTTGAATAAGGCTTTAAGTGCATTAATATTCAGCATTTACATTCCTTCCTGGTTCTTAAATATAATGTGTTTTACAGTTATCAAAAACATATGCTGCTTTTCAGCAGAATTTTATATACAACTTTTTCAACAGAAGGTGCCAGCATCCCAATATGTTTTGCTTAGTTTTGGCTTTAACTATTGTGATGAAAGAATTCAAGTGCAAAGATGTCATCTTTTTAAATGTAGATGGAGATGTTGCTGAAGGGTGCTTCTTGAACAAAGAGAAAATAAAGGAATTATTTATTCTTTCTTCCATTGAACTAGTTTTTATGATATTTCTATTATGGGGAAAATTCTGTATTAAGCTTGGTGAGAACTACATGGATAACTCAATCCCAGACCTTGTTTTCAAGGTATGTTCTGTCTGATACCTTCTTGATAAAGCTGGTTGTGGCATTCTTCTTATTAATGGAGCCAGGGATAGTTTTCTGCTGCTATACCTGTGGGATAATATTGATTATTAAAATATTGAAATACTTTCTTATCTGTTGTAAATACACATTGCCCTAAGCTGCCCACACCTGGCCTATCTTGTCCCTCCCTTATGGTCCAGCCACTAAAGCAATAATGCTTGGCAAAGCAAGGGATTCTGAAACTTTCCTCCAGCACTATAGCCAGTGTCCACTCTGACTGCTCAGAGCCCATACCTCCACTGTTGATGAGGTTTGGAAGGTCTTTCCTGAATGAAATGATGCTGTGCTGATTATATTCAGATAATCTATATCTGTGATGGTGAATTTTATATGTCCACTTGACTGGGCTAAAGGGTGACCAGATAGTTGGTGAAACATTATTGCCTGATGTGTCTGTGAGGGTGTTTCTGAAAGATAATGGCATTTGAATCAGTAGAGGGAGAAAAGAAGATTCATCCTCACCAAGATAGGTGAGCACCACTCAATCCATTGAGGGCCTGAATAGAACAGAAAGGCAAAGGAAGGGTGAATTCACTCTTTCTGTTTGAGCTAGGATAGCCGTCTTCTCCTCCAGTGTACATAGCTGATCCTGGTTCTTGGACTTACAACATTAATTTCCTGGTGGACTTTGAGTTTGGACTGGAGTTACACCATTGGCTTTCCTGGGACTCCAACTTGCGGACAACAGATTATGGGACTTCTCAGGCTCCTTAATTGCATGAGGCAATCCTCATAATGAATCTCTCTCTCTCTCTCTCACACATTAGTTCTGTTTCTCTGGAAAATCATGACTAATATCATATCCTTGCTGTTACACTCTCCAACTAGGGTTGCGGATGTGTTTCTGACTTTCTTTAGTTCTATCAGGTTTTGCTTGATATGTTTTGAGACTCTATTATTAGGTGCATGCTCATTTAGAATTATTATATCTTCTCAATGAATGGACTCATTTATCATTATGAAAGGATCCTCTTGGTAACACTACTTATCTTGAAGTTTATTTTGTCTGATACTAGTATTGTCATACCTGCTTCCTTCTACCAAGTTTGCATGATATTTTTTTTACATCTTCTTACTTTCAAACTATCTGTATCTTATATTTAAAGTTCTTCTCTTGAAGATAGCATAGGTGACTCTTGATTTATTTTTTTAAATCCAGTTTGACAATCTCTGCTTTTTAATAGGAACTGTTAGTCTATATGTATTTAATGTAATTTTTTTATATGGTTGGATTTAGTCTGGCATTTTACTCTTTGCTTTTTACTTGTACATCTGTCTTTCTCCTTCCTTCCTTCCTTCCTTCCTTCTTCCTTCCTTCCTTCCTTCCTTCCTTCCTTCCTCCCTTCCTTCCTTCTTTCTTTCCTTCCCCTCTTTCTCTCTTTCTTCTTTTCTTTTCTTCCTTCCTTCCTTCCTTTCTTTCTTTCTTTCTTTCTTTCTTTCTTTCTTTCTTTCTTTCTTTCTTTCTTTCTTTCTTTCTTTCTTTCTTCCTTCCTTTCTTTTTCTTTCTTCCTTCCTTCCTTCCTTCCTTCCTTCCTTCCTTCCTTCCTTCCTTCCTTCCTTCCTTCCTTCCTTCCTTCCTTCCTTCCTTCCTTCCTTCTTTCTTTGTATTTTTAGTAGAGACAGGGTTTCTCCATGTTGGTCAGGCTGGTCTCAAACTCCCAACCTCAGGTGATCTGCCCGCCTTGGCCTCCCAAAGTGCTAGGATTACAGGCGTGAGTCACCGTGCCCAGCCCTACATCTGTTTTTCATTCCTTGTTCCTTCTTTTTCTCCTTCTTCAGGTTATCAATGATTTCTTAGTATTTTATTTTAATTCCTGTATTGGATTATAGCTATGCCTGTTGTTATTATTTTTTAGTTGTTGCTCTAGGGACTATAATAGGGATCATCATTAGCTTATCACAATCTATTTAGTGTTATTATTATACCACTTTATCTAAAATATAAGAGCCTTGAAATAGTATGATTTTTTTTTTTTTTTTTTCAGATGGAGTCTCGCTCTGTCACCAGGCTGGCGTGCCATAGCATGATCTCGGCTGCCTCTGCCTCCTGGGTTCAAGCGATTCTCCTGCCTCAGCCCCCTAAGTACGTGGGATTACAGGCATGTGCCACCGTGCCCAGCTACTTTTTGTATTTTTAGTACAGACAGAGTTTCACGATGTTAGCCAGGATGGTCTTGATCTCCTGACCTTGTGATCTGCCCGCCTTGGCCTCCCAAAGTATCACTTTATTTATCTTTCTCCCTCACCATATGTGCTACTGTTATCATATCTTTCTACATCTACATACATTATGTTTATATTCTGTACTAACATAGAAATAAATAGATAACATATTTAAATATAAGCATGTATTTTCAATACACATTAATATGTTTAAAAATACATAAGATAAATTGTTTGAATTAATATTTCATATATTAAACATATACACATATATATTGGCTTCAAAAGGTCAGTTGCCTGTTAAAGAAATTAATAAGAGACAACTGTGGTCTTTGGTGCTTTTCTGCACTTACCATTTCTGTGCTCTTCATTCTTCTTTGTGGATCTGTGTTTTCACCTAGTGTCATTTCATCCTGGCCTGGAGAACTTCTCTGGCGTTTCTCATAAAGAAACCTGCATATGTGTGGATTTCACTCAGTGTGACTGTAGTTTTCACCTGCTTTTCTCTCTCTCTAGTGCCTTCTGATAGAAATAAATTGTGGATTAAAGATACTAGTGATGACTGCACTTGTACAGCCGATGACGAGTCATTTGTAGGAGCTCGACCTTTCTGCCAGAGCAACGGGCATGACATCATTAGATGAGGAGCCTGGCGGTTGGCTTCTGCCTGAAGACATATTTTCTGACTTACACCACAGGGTCTAATGTATTTTAAACTTATTTTTGGATTTGGAATATGTCACATAAAATTATAGATTTCTGGTTTCTCTTGAAAATTTAGAAACTGTAAATTTGAGGTTAGATGGGAGGTTCAGAATGCCTTATGTTTGTGCCTCTTTAAGGCCAATTTGAATGTTCTCTGAAGAGACTATGAATATGGAGAACTCTGTCATAGTGAAAAAAACCAAAAAGCATCTCGAATTTTTAGATGGAGACTCCAAGACAGAATCAATGGCATAAAGGGACGGCTCAAGAACACAATCTTTTCAGAGAGGGCAGGGGTCCAGATTGTCCTGGAAAAGACACAGATGAAATGCAAATGAATCATGCAGTAAGAGTGGTCAAACATGCTGGGAAATGCTTTTGTCTTTTTGCCTTCTTGGAATCACTCTGTTTTGGGATCGTTACTTTGAAGTTCAGTGACTCCAGGATGACCTTAGACTCAAACGTTTAACCTCTGCAGGCTGAATTCCATGGCCCTATCCAGACACCAGCCCTGTTGTGCTGGGGGAAAGTGTAGGAACGAAAAGAACACATGGAGAAGGAGAATGTATCCCCAAAAAGGAATATGCTGGTGGTTAACATTGAAGGGTGGGATTCACAACCTAGTATGAGGAGAGGGTGAACTTGTGCTGTGCACTTTGCGGGAAGAATTTAAGAAGAAACTTCAGATCCAGCTGGAGTGGCACAAATAGCAATCTGCCAATGTGGACAGACATTCAAACACTCTTTGGCTCATTTTATTCACTTTGGAGCTTCATAGTGGAAAAAAACATAAAGTTTCTCTGATGATAGAAAATTACAGAAGACAAGAGGAATGGGATCTCTGCCCCAAATCCATCCTTTTAGATTAATGCTCACTAATGGATATTAAAACAAGGTAGATTAATGAAAGCCCAATAGACCACGCAGCTGAAAAAACACACTTTCTTCTGACAGCCAGGCAGTCAAGAGATGTCCAGGGATTAAAGAGCAATTCAGATTAAATTACCCTCTCCATTAGGATGTCCTTTCCTTGATAATTTGTGAGCCGGAAAAGGGGGATGAAGAGTTGCCATGATCACCAGAGGTCATTCGTTCAAAGTGAACTTTGTGACCGTAGAAATAAGGGCCACATTCAGCTTTTATATGCTGGCAGGTTAATTGAACACAGGTCAACAGGAGACAGGAGTAAGGACGTTGGATTTGAAATAAGCAGCTGTTTGAAATCGTGAGGAGTATGGATGGAGAGAAATGAAGGAACCTGCCAGGTGTCAGCTGGCCGGCGTACTAGTGAAGGGTATTTTCATCATTAAATTCTGTTATTTGCACTCTGTGGTGGTTTTGCACCATGTGCAAATATTTAGCTAAGCTGGAACTACATTTCCCAGAATTCCCTGCAGTATCTGGTCTCAGGTTAGGGTTGGCCATGGGAGAAATTTGTGCAAGACTTAGAACCTGAAAGTAAAGCAGCAGCCAACTTTATGTTCCTACAGTTTCAATAGGTGGGATACCAAGCAATGTGGCAGTCGAGGCAGATTGTCATTGATGTGCTGGCTCACCTTCCTGGCATGACAGCACCTGCACCCACAGCAACTCAGGCTTCCATAGGTTTTCTCCTGTGTGCAACTCTGGCAGAGGACGTCAGCTCTTTCATGTCATCACGTATTTTAGGTTACAGGGGTGAAAGACAAATGTAAGGTCCAGGTTGTGTTTGTGGGTTCTAGTTTATGCCTGTGGGGTCCAGTTCATCATTGCTCTCCCTGACTTCACATCCAGCTTTTCTTCCTGACAGCCCATTCAGATGATCTAATAGTAGTGACCGCCTGCACAACACTTGGTGCAGAGGCAGCGGCCTTGCATAGACTTTCCCAGTTTCCAGGTCTACTCTGGGAAACACATCTCTTATCCCAAATCATTCATAGTGGTTCTGCTTCTTGGGTAAAGTCCCGACTGATGACCCTGCAGGTGGTATATGGTGGATGGACTCCTGGAGACATTTCTGCAGAGTTGCTGTTGGGGGTCTGTGTCTTCGTAAGTGCTGGCTTCCTTTTAGTTTCAGGCTCTAGGAAAATCTGAGTTTATGTATGGTGAGCTATGTTTATCCCCTGTACAGTGATGAAGGCTGCTGAAATGGAAAGATTCCAGTAAAGTTGCCCTACAGAAATGGAATACAATCTGCCTGTTATGTCTCTTCTGTTACTGCATTCGGCATACGTCCTTTGGAGCAAACACAATTACAGCTTCTTTAATCCCGTAACGTTGACATTTGGTGGGTTTCAGTTTTGTTTTTTTCTCCTCTGCCATTAAGAGTTAATGGAGTAACACCTTTGCTTATCCAGGAAAACGGAAGTTACTTTTACAATTTTATTAAGAATTAGCTATAATTCCTAGATTGGAATCAATAAGCACAAAGTGTGAAGTATTTTTTGATTTTATTTTTGAAAATTGACAAAATCGTATATATTCATTGTGGACAATATGATGTTTTGAAGTATCTATACATTGTGGAATGGCTCAGTTGGGCTAATGAACATCTATTACCTCACATACTTATTTCTGTGAGACAACATTTAAAATCTACTCTGTTATCTTTCTCGAAATACAATATATTCCTATTATATTATCACATAGTCACCATATTGTACAATAGATCTCTTGAATTTATTCCTCCTACCTAACTGAAATTTTGTATCTTTTGATGTCCTCAAGGTTCATCCATGTTGCTACAAATAACAGGATTTCCTTCTTTTTTAAAGGTTGAATATTACTCCCTTGTGTTTATATGCCACATTTTCATTATTCATTCATCCACTGATGGACATTTAGAGTGATTCCAGATCTTGGCTTTTATAAATCATACTGCAGTGAATACGGGGTGCGGATTTTTTTTTTTTTTGGCATACAGATTTCATTTCCTTTGAATATATCCGCAGGAGTAGGATTGCTAGGTCCCATGGTGATTCTATTTTTAATTTGAGGAACTTCCATATTGTCTTCCATAATAGCTGTACATTCCCAATAGTGCGCAAGGTTTCTCTTTTCTCCAATCTTCACCAACACTTGTTATCTTTCATCTTTTTGATCATAGCCATTCTGAGAGATATGAGATGATATCACATGATGATTTTTATTTGCATGTCTCTGATGATTAGTGACATTGAACTTTTTTTCGTATATATATATATTGGCCATTTATAAGTCCTCTATTGAGAAATGTCTGTTCAGGCCCTTTGGCCACTTAAAAAATGGGTTTGTATTAGGCTGTTTTTGCTTTGCTATAAATAAATACCTCAGGCTGAGTAATTTATAAAGAAAAGAGATTCAATTGGCTCCTGGTTCTGCAGGCTGCACAGGAAGTATGGCACTGTCATCTGCTTGGCTTCTGGTGGAGCCTCAGGGAGCTTCTACTCATGGTGGAAGACAAAGGCAGAGCAGGCAGTCCCATGGCAAACAAGGAGGCAAGAGAGAGAGGCAGAGGTCCCAGGCTCTTTTAAATAACCAGATCTTGTGTGTGCTCAGAGTGAGAATTCCCTTATTATTGCAAGGGCGGCACTCAGCCATTCATGAGGAATCTGCCCCCAGGACCCCAATACCTCTCACCAGGTCCCACCACCAACATTGGAGGTCACATTTCAACATGAGATTTGGAGGGAATACACATCCAAATTATATCAAGGTTGTTTGTTGTCTTGAACTCGAATTGTTTGAGTTCTTTATATAGTTTAGGTATTAACTGCCTGTCAGATGTATGGTTTGCAAATATTTTCTCACATCTGTAGGTTGTCTCTTCACTCTGTTGATTGTTTTCTTTGCTATGCAGAAGATTTTTATTTTGATGTAATCCCATTTGTCAATTTTTGCTTGTGTTACCTGTGTTTTGGGGGTCATATCCAAAAAATTATTTTTCAGACCAATGCCATAGAGCTTCCTTCTATGGTGTTTCTAGTTGTTTTACAGTTTTGAGTCCCACATTTAAGTCTTTGAATTGATTCACTTTGAATTGATTTTGTATGTGGTATAAGGGTCTAATTTCATTCTTGAGAATATCCAGTTTCCCCAACACCATTTATTGAAGAGACTGTCCTTTTTCAATTGTGTGTTCTTGGCACCTTGGTCAAAAATCAATTGACTGTAAATGTGTGGAGTTATTGCCAGGCTCTCTATTCTTTTGCATTGGTCCATGTGTCTGTTTTTATGCCAGTTCTATGTCGTTTTTATTACCATAGCTTTGTATTATATTTTTAGGTCAGGTAGTGTGGTGCCTCCAGCTTTCTTCTCTTTGCTCAAAATTTCTTTGGCTCTTCAGGGTCTTTCATGGTTCCATATTAATTTTAGGGTTTTTTTTCTATTTCTGTGAAAAATGTCATTGGAATTTTGATAGTGATTGCATTGAATCTGTACATTGCTTTGGGCAGGATGGACATTTTAACAATACTATTTTTTCTGTAATCCATAAAACAGGATTTCTTTCCATTTATTTGTACCTTGTTGAAATTATTTTTTAATAAGTGTTTTTGAATTGTGGGACTGACAGCCATATGTCATTGCATGAGAGATCTTATGAGTCAAAGGAAAAGAACTAGCATCTGTTGAGTACTTGTTACGTACCCTGTGCATTAAGTACATTATTTGCATTATCCTATTTAATCCTCAAATGATGAAGTAAAGGGGGGCATCATTATTCCCACCTCACACATGAGAATATGGAACCTTTGGGAGAGGTTAAATGTCTTGTTTAGGTTCAGGTGTTATATAAGTAGTTGAGATTTGAATCCAAATCTTTCTAGTTCAAAAGCTTTTGATTTCATAATAATGACTCGTAGGGAATTTTGGTTTGCTTGTTTCTTCCATAAATATTTATTGAGCATGTAAGGTAAACAAATTTTTCTTTAAATAATCTGAAATGTGTCTGTATGCAACTCAAGTAGAGCTAGTGAGATGATGAAATTTCCAGTGGAAATTTCCATGGGAAATGCACCCAAAGCTGCTCCCCGCTTCCTCTTTTATCAGAGGCTTCCTGCTAACTCCTGGCTCCATGGAGGAAAATGTTGCTCCATCTCATAAGTGGTTTTGTGGTTCCCTTGTATAGGTTGCTACCATCTTGTTTTAGCAAAAGCCAGAGACAGTTGTCACTACCATGCAATTACTTTTCCAGAATTGTGTGTTATCTAATCCCTTGGCCACTAAGTTTGGAAGAAACTTGACTTAGATGCTTATTTTACACTTTCAAATATCTGCATGACATCAACAATTCTGATCAAATATGGATAAAAAATGAAGATATGCTAATGTAGACTCATCGCTCTTATCTAATTGGGCTTGATAAGCGCCTCTCCTTGTTAATTTACATAATGAAGAGCTAAGTTAGATGAGAAGTCCACAACATTGAGACTATTTATTCCATAATAAGCTAGTTTTGTAATGCACTTCTCAAATATTGTGTTATTAGCATATTCTTTTCAGTTCACATTCAACTCAATTGTCTCACTATTACTGTCATTCTCACTATCACCACCAAAAGTACCTAACAAGTGTCTGTGAGTGGTTATGAGGCATATCTATGTGATATGAGACATCGAAAGTGAGACAGTGTGGGTCACTGGAAAGAGAAATGGACAAGAGTCAGGGAATCCAACTTCCCAACTCTGCCGGGTATGTGTCCTGGAGCACCCACAAACTGGAGATAAGGATACTTTCCTCTTTCTCATTGCTAAAGATGAACAAAAACAAACTTTGCACTCAATGAGTATGGAATCATTTTGGACAACTGAAAAATAAAATTAAAGCTTTACTTTGATCTGATCCCTGCTCTTTCATGGCCTCTCTTAGAACAGTGGTTTTAAAAGTGTGTGTATAGGGTGTCTTCAGATGGCAGCATGGTGGTGGGGGGTTCAGCCCCACTCTCACCAGAAGAGCTCTATATTTATCCATTTTTTCACAATGATTTTTTTATATTGGCGTGGTAGTAATGAGTAAGTTTGATTGGGGATAAAAAACAAAAATGAGCTTCTGGTACTAAGCCTTGAAGGTCACTGATGTTAGATAAGGTTCTTGATGGCTAAGGTTCTTGATGGCGTTATGTTGATTAGAACAGACACAATGTGGACAGGAAGATATCTGTGTCAGGTACAAAAGTTAGTGAAGCTGGAGTAGAAAGCAATCGTATTGATATATTTTAGGGTATAGGTTAGGAAAGGTAGTTATAGGGATTCCAAATTCTGATTTTGGGTATTTGGCAGGGGGCTGTAAATGAATATGCAGCTCTTATCTGGCTTTAGGAGACGGGTCTAGGAGTGGCTCAGCTAACTGAGAATCGAAATGCAAGTGATATGTGTCCTAGAAAGAAGTCATGGGTGAGAAGACGTGAGACACAGTCTAGTGCAATAATTGCGCCCATACGTGGTTATTAATGGGCCATTTCCCTGACAAGGTATTTATCTGAGCATTCACACACACATATATGTATATATATATATATTAAGTGTCTTCCTTGTATAGGTACTGAAGTCAGTGTAATGGTATCTCAGGTCTCTGAAATTACCCTAATATTTTATGCTTAGTTGTTGGGGAGAGCAGAGTGAAGGAAGTGTGTAGTTGGTAAAGGGACTAATGCCTGATGTTTCCTCTCCTACTGCTGCTTTTGCTCATCTTTCCCCAATGATCAGATAGATAGTGAGAATTTTGGTGAGGTCCCTTGTTTGAGAGGATTCACCAAATCCATGGTCTAAACATCCAAAGGGATCCATCCTTCACTTCAAATGATTCCAGAAGCCAATGAAAACCGTCAGCAGAATCTAAGTATTCCGATGCAATTATCTCTTTTCAGAAGAGGGAAATGGGACCTTTGGTTTTGCCAACAAAGAGTATCAGAGCTGGCCAGTTTACTTGTGGACATTTTTGGCTGCAATCTTAAAGACAGCAGTCTTGGAGAGATTTTTATGAGGATGTAGGGCATCTATAGACATAAAAAGCAGAAGAAATTCTTGTTAGTTATGGGGAAGGTGAAAGGCTTAGAAAACTGATTAGCGTAGCAGTGTGGTCAGATGGAAATGAAAGCTCAGAAGCATAATCGTTAATTGGGTGCTTACCTACTAATTTGAGCTTGGATGTCAGCAGTACTGCACTTCATTTCAAACCCAGGGTCAGACTTTAATGCTACATCATAAATTACGTAAAGGCACAACACTAACAATTAGATAATTACGGAGACCCATGCTGTTGCAATTTAACTGGGCAAGTTCAGGGCAAACATGACAGGAATACTGCTTAACCCTCAGACTGCCGGCAGGATTTTTTCCAGAGAGAGAAATGAATACATAAGATGATGTCGTTGGCTGGTTTTCAAAGCCTATGGGTTAAATAATTTCTTTCCAGTAGCTAGATTCATCAGATGACCTCTGCAAACTGAGAAGAAGTATTAGAGAAGTGTTAATTATATTCAAGAAAAATCCAGTCTTTAAATCTACACCAACTAAAGCACCTGGGGGTGGGCTAGATTCCAGCTAAACTTCAAGATAAATTTTAAAGTTAAAGCTAATTTTTACAATTATGAGATTCTCTGTGTATGAGATGTGTGAGATGTGTAGTTGTTCAATCCCTGTTTTCCACCATTAACATATGAATCAAAATAGAAGATTCAAGGTGAATATTTCATTCTCATTGCATTCTTCCTGGCAAACTAGTGGCTGACTCAATTGATGAAGGCGTTTTCATGATCATTGTGAGTTGTCAAGACTGTGCTGGTGTTTTGTAATATGCTTCTTTCATTCATTCATTGACTCATTTACCAACATATCTTGAACTCTTCTGCGTGCTGGGTGTCATGGATGCAGATGTCCCTAGCTAGGTGTTTAAACAACATTCTGATTCCCGAGTAGGGAGAGAAGACTTGTGGGGCCTCAGCTCATGCACTTGTAATATGAAGGCAATTTTTGGAAGAGTTTTGTCCTCATTGTCAGAATGTGAGCTTGAGAAAGTCTAGAGCCATACCTCATTTTCCTTCTATCCCCACATCCTCAGCACAGGGAGAGGTACATTTGAAGACATAGACAAGTCTAAGAGGCTAACTGAAGAAAGGAATAGTTTTGGACTGGAGAAAAAAAAAAAGAAAAATGATGGGTAGTTTAACCAAAGGTCAGATTTTGGAAACTCAGATTGTCTGACAAATGAAGTCATATTGTAAAGTCCCATAAGTAATATTTGAAAACTAAATTCTAGTATGTAAATAGTTGCTTGTCAGTTTCATTTGTCTCCTCTTATTCTTATAATGACACACTATAACGTTTGAAGTTACAAAGATAATAAAATAAGGGACCATAGCATTTAAGATTGTTGGATTCATGGAGAACTCAATATTGAATCTCTTTTTTTTATGTGTAAGAGGACGGATTTGCCCCTGGGACCTTGGTGTATTGAGATCCAGATTAGGAGCAATGTGGCTCAGGGGTGCAACACAAAGATGGAAAAATAAGAGGGCTGAGAGTGTAAAACTCTCTAACCTCACCTACCTGGCAGCAAGGACATGCCATGGGAAACTTTTGTGTGTGCGTGTGTGTGTGTGTGTCTGTATATGTGTGTGTACAAACAGTGTTGCATAATTGCAGAGCTGTACAAGGGTAGAGCAAATTAGAACCAAGATTACTCCTAGGGAAGAGAGCTGTTTTCTTCTACCCTGATTTCACCTCTTGCTAGTGAATAATGGTGTTCATGGTCCTCCACATGGTCTCTCCAAGTCATAGGGAGCACCCACAGAGTTTGGTGGTGGCACAAAGCAGGTCAGCACAGAGCCTCCAGAGAGCAGCGCCCTCCAGAGAGAACAAGAGGCCTTATAGTCCGAGCTCTCTCTTCTGAGGGAATGTAGCTAGAACTGACCTTACAAACCAAGAAAACATTTCTGGATTTTTGAGATTTAACAAAGGAGGGAGATTCTGGGAAGCGGAGAAAGACAATATTTTCCTGCTAGGTGGTAGGGTCTGGGGGTCAATTAATTTGAATATTAAAAGGATCCCTTTAGGAACACTTCTACACTGTTGGTGGAAGTGTAAAATTAGTTCAACCATTGTGGAAAGCAGCCTGGCGATGCTTCAAAGAGCTAAAAGCAGAATTATCATATGACCCATTACTGGGCACATACCCAGAGGGATATAAATCATTCTACTCTAAAGACGCATGCACATGAATGTTCATTGCAGCATATTCATAATAGTAATCAACCTAAATGCCTATCAATGACAGGTAGGATAAAGAAAATGTGGTACATATACACCACGGAATACTATGCAGTCATAAAAAGAATGAGATCATGTCTTTGTGGGAACATGGATGGAGCTGGAGACTATTATCCTTAGCAAACTAATGCAGGAATGGAAAACCAAATGCTGCATGTTCTCACTTATAAGTGGGAGCTAAATGGTAAGAACTGATGAACACATGAAAGCAAACAACAGACACTGGGTCTACTTGAAGGTGAGGGTGGGAGGAGGGATCGGAGCAGAAAAGATAACTATTGGGTACTAGGCTTAATACCTGGGTGATCAAATAATCTGTACAACAAACCCCTGTGACACATGTTTACCCATGTAACAAACCTTCATATGTGTCCCCAAACCTAAAATCAAAGTTTTTTTTTTTTTTTTTAAAGGATCTCTTTATTTTATTCCTTAAACTACTTAAGTGGGAGTATTAGTTACATGCAGACAAAGAACTGAGACCTGGAGTGGATAGAGAGAACAAAGATATTTCAGACTGTAAAACCTAAAATGAACCACCTTTTCAACAAATGGTGGTATTTTTTGTGTGTGTGACTGTAGGTAGTAATAAACTAAATGAAAAAAAAAAAACCCAGCAAAAACAATTCTTATACAGAAAAAAATGACATCTCACAGAATCTCATCATTTACCTTGGGCAAAGTCCTTTTCAACACCTCACCTCTTTGTCTTTTTAAGTTCCCCAAAGGTATGGGCCCAGCTAGGGTCAAAATTCAATAAGCTCAACACATTTCAGGAACTATCTTCAGCTTCAGATTCCTTTGATGTCTTTCCCCTGAGTATTGATGCTGATAGATGTGCCTTGATGTCAATCCGTCTTTCCAAATATGAACTGTTGGGAATTCTGCTAATGGTTGGAATTTGGTATAATTTTTCTGCTGTACATAAAGGTATCCGGTGGTCCAAATTTGAAAATATCTTTAACAAAAATTACTTAATATATGAATTAATAGCAATAAGTCACATTCTGAGACTCAAAATCCATCTGAATTCTCATTATGATTTCTTGGGCAGAGAGTTAGGCTTTTGTCAGTGTTGCTTTTGCTGCAAGGATAATATTTAAAGTTTAGGTAACGGTCCATTTTCAAAGGTGAGTTGGTGTTAGGAAACTTGCATTTCTAGCCAATGCTATGTAGAACTAAATAATAATAGTTCACAGAATATTCACTTAATTGTTAAAAACCTTACAAAGAAACTAGTGAAAATTAGCAGAGTTTGGCTTTTCTGGATCACCTAAGAAAGAGATTTATGAGCAGTCAATTGAATAGAAGTTTTGATTTGCTGTGCATTGGTGGTTGGCTCTTAATCAGTTGTAATTATCTTTGGCAAGGAAACTCATGGGAAGGATTGATACTTTTTCTCCTCTCCGTCTGTCTTCTTACCTTAGGATGTATAACAAGGCAGGTCGTTCTGAACTTGGGTTTTGCATGTAATGACATGTCTTATAGCCTGTGTGCCTTCAACATATTGAGGGTCACCTCATTCTTTCTGGTGGTGGCCTGGCTTTCTATTGTGTAGATGGGCCATCGCTTATGCTCTTGTCCTCCAAAGATGGTTACTCAAGAACATTTCAATCTTTTGCCTTTGAAAATAGTGCCATGGGCCTGGCACAGTGGCTCACGCCTGTAATCCCAGCACTTTGGCAGGCTGAGATGGGCAGATCACGAGGTCAGGAGATCGAGACCATCCTGGCTAACACAGCAAAACCCTGTCTCTACTAAAAATAGTAGACGTATATGTACCCACGTAGTGGCAGGCGCACCTGTAGCCCCAGCTACTCGGGAGGCTGAGGCAGGAGAATGGCGTGAACCCGGGAGGCAGAGCTTGTAGTGAAGAGATCGTGCCACTGCACTCCAGCCTGGGCAACAGAGTGAGACTCTGTCTCCAAAAAAAGAAAAAAAATTGTTTTTGGAAATGTTCATTATTGAGCCAAAGGCCATGTGCATTGTAAATTTGGGTGGATATTGCCACATTACTCCTTATAGATTCGGTGGTAATTTGGGAGACTAATTAGCCATGGGATGCTAACAACTGTCCCAAAGTTATCTTGAAGACAGAACTTGACTACATGGAGCTGGTTCAGACAAGAAAGAGAGAAACACTGGGCAAGAGACTATAGGAGGGGAAGGAACAAGAGCAGCTGAAGGTCTGTAAAGTAGAAGAGAGAGGGGTTTGACTTGTCCTGAAACATTAAAAGTGCTGAAACTAATGAGTGGAGTTAACACACAAGGGAGACACGTGAAGGTTCAGTATTAATAAATACTTTCTAAAAGTTTTACCAAATATGGATCTGATTATTTGAAAGCAGGTGAGTCCCTTGTCACTAGGAGTGTTGGTTGTCACAGGCTCTGTGGGTATGTGCATGTGTGTTTGTGTGTGCTTCTGATGGTGCTTGTATGCATATGCATGCGCACACATGTGCATGTGTCCTGTGTGTATGTGTGTGCATGTGTATGTGAACATGTACAGGACAGTTATATAAAGAAGGCATGAGCACCAGAGGGGAAGTCACAGTAGATAACCTTAAAGCCCTTTCCAAGTACGTGAGACAACAATTTAATGAATAAGTCAAAATGTAGATAACTATTTGTTCAAGATACGAGGTTTTGTTTAAATGAATCACCCAAATCTAAATACTCCAGAGATCAACTCTTGTGTAATATGGTATTGTGTATTCATTATTTCTGTGAACGTGCCTGAAGTGCCTTCACAAGATACAGCCACAGACAGACAAGCTCCCCTGACACAGGGAGCACACATGAGGCTCAATGAGTCCAGTCAAGGCGAGGGACAGTAAAAAGGCCTGCACTGTGGGAGGGTCTAGGCCACACTCCATATAGGAGATTAGGCTAGGCTAAAATCTGAAGGTGAATGAGTGAACTCCTTGGTGAGTATGGGCAGAGAATTTCAGGCAAAGACCTAAGAAGTTCAAGGAAGTGAAAGGATCTTGGGATGGACATTTAGAGTGTGGAGCCTGGGGAGAAGGCTGGTGAGAACAATACCAGACTAGGATGAGAAGGCAGGGTGGGCACAGATGGTGAAGGCCTTGGGGAGTATGCCAAAGATTGGGGGCTTTATTGTAAGAGCAATAATATTTGAAGAGTTTTGAGTAGCAGTTACATGTCAAGATTTGCATTTTATTAAGCTTGCCCTGGCACCTTGACAGGGAGATGTCTTAGGTCAAGGTTTCTTAACCTTGGTGCTACTGACATTTTTGAGTCACAATTCTTTGTTGTGGGGGCTGTTCTGTGCATTGTAGGATTTTTGGCAGCATCCAGTCCTCTAATCATTAGTTGACAGTAGCACCTCCTCATCATCCAGTTGTGACATCCAAAAATGTCCTCAGACATTGTCACATGTCCCTTGATAGGATAAAGAGTGTGTGAAATTGTCCTTGATTTAGAATCTTTGTTTTAGAGAATGAGATAAAATGATAATCTGAACTGGATGGAGGATAATGGCAGAAGTATGAGTCAGAGGGTAACCAGTAGAATGGATAGATTTGGGGTATAGGTAGAGTATGAAGAAGGAAGGTGAAATCAAGAATAAAGCTGAGGTGCTGGAATTTAGCAAAGTGAGCTGTGGGGCACAAGGGTGGTTTCCCGATAACGTGATACATTCCGTTTTGGAAATGTTGAGTTTAAAGTGCCTGGTAGTGGGGGCCTCCAGGTGCTGATATTCACTGGGAATGAGTCTAGGGTTCAGGTGAGTCTCCCACAGATTTGGAGTCAGTGGTTGGCATTTGAGGGCTGCTGTCTTATAACTGGCGGTTGAAATAGTGCCCCTTCTGACCCCACTAGTAGCATTATGGAATTGTGTATCTTGGATGCCCAAATGCTTGTGGCACTATGCAGAGTAATATGTGGCAGATTCTAAATGCTCAGAGTTCCTTGGCCATTCACCAGGGCCATCCCACTGGAAAAAAGATGCACATGGTTTCCCGACTAAGCAGAAACAGCCCCTGCAAGGTTGACCTTTCCTGCTCTAGGCAGCTGAAGTGTTTCTTAAGTGACGGCTGAATAGTCGAAGCTATTACTCTAACTGTAATTTGTAATGGCTCTCTAACGCTTTAGAGAGAGCTGGGGTTCTTTGGGATGAAAGGTGACTTTTAAAAGTCAGTAATTATACTTCCAGTGAAAATGTGTCTCTGGCACAGTGCATAACTATAGTACGCGGGGCATACAGGAATTCAGTCCTGGACAGGGCTTATATTAATCATAGTTTCAATACCCAGAGAACATGTTCTCAGTAGTTAACCATCCTCTTCCCCCCTCCTTAAAATGTGGACCTTGTAATCAAAAGAAAGACACACCCTCGACTATAGCAGGGCTGCTATGCTAAATAAAAAATTATAGTTATTATACATGGACTTCATACCAAGCAGGGTCAAGTTATAACACATCTGGTAACCTCCATTAAAGAGCTGAGTTATGTTCAGCTTGTGTTTTAATTAGCCTGTGATAAACAAAGAATCAAAGGCCATTCCGCTCTGGTGGCTTTTATATTTATGACTGCCTTCACCTACACTTACATACAGGTTTATGAAGTGTAAAAAAGTGAAGAGTTCTAGTCGCACTGTCTAGACCATTTACTGTAATAGCTCAGTTAGGAGGCTGTATTTCTGAACCAGCCAGATGTTCACAACAGCCTGCAGAGCTGGTGGGCTGCTTGGCTTACAGAAATGTTGGGACAAACACAGTCTGATCTCCCAAGAAAAGATTTGGTCTCCATACTTCTGGAGTGCTCCGGTTTCTTTGTAGTTTGTAAAAATGTATCTGAACAATGGGCTTTAGAAAAAAGAATGCATTATCTTCTGGATCGAGGCCTACATAAAGCCTTGTCTTCCTCAAAAGTGAGAAGGGTTACATGATCCAATAAGAAAACATTTTTATAGGGGAGGAAGTTGAGCCAAGAAAAGGCATCTGTCTCTGGCCCACCTCACCAAGCTCCCAGCCGAGAGAAATACTGAGTTGGTTTATGTGAAAGATGCTAAGAAATTTTGTTAGAAAATCTTCTGAACTTTCATGATTTTCTAGGTATGTTCCAGCTCTACGATTCTCATATCTAAGATCAATTTAGATTATTACATTTTTAAGGTGATATGACTGCCTCTCTTGCTGGGCCTATGGAATTGGCCTGGAATAAGCTTTCTGGAGTGATCCCTATTCCTCTCTGCCTCTTTGGAAAAGCTCACCACCGCTTTCCTCGCTGCTCTGAGAGGGGATTCTGTACCAGCTCCTAGCATGGGGAGTTGACTCACAGATTTAGTTCCACTTCTATTTTCTTCCTTTCAACCACTTTTTTTTTTTTCGTTTGCCTTTTTGAATAAAAAACAAATCTGTATTTTGAAGTATAACATACAGGAAGAAAAATGGAGAAAATATCAAAGTGAGTATACTTTGTGAGCATATTCACAAGGGTTAAAACATCACAGCACCCCAGAAACTTTCTCAGTTCCCCTTCCAGTTATTTTCCTCCTGCGCTCCCCCGAAGTGACCACCCTGATCTCCAAGATGGATTAGTGTTGCCTCTCTTCGAAGTTTGTATAAATAGAATTAAACAGAACGTACTCTTCTGTGTCTGACTTCTTTCACCCAGCATTGGTGAGATTCATTGATGTTGCTGCGTTTAGCTGTAGTTGTTTAAAAAATCTCTGTGTAATGTTCCTTTGTATATATACCCCACTTTATTTATTCATTTTACTGTTGATAGAAATTTGATGGTAGTCAGTTTGAGCTGATCATGAATAAAGACATGGACACTTTTGCATGTGTCACTTGGTGCACACGGGCAAGCGTTTCTCTTGCACCTGTCCAGCCTGCTTGTGATTTGCCCTCTGACAAATCATTCAGCTTCTTAGGATTTGTTTCCCTTTCTTGGAAAGACATTAATGGAGTCTGCTTTGATATATCTCCTATTTATTGTGTCCACTGTACTGTTTGTGGAATATTTTTTAATGAACTTGCTATCATCAGCAGCCTGACAGTTTTTTCCTCCTTGTTTCCTGTATGGAAGCATAAGTTCATAGTAGGCTCCCTGACATCAGGGGAGCCACATCAACTTCTTCCTTCAGACCAGCAGCTCTCACAGTGTGATCCTTGCATCTGCAGCATCGCCTGAGAACTTGTGTGAAATGCCCATTCTCAGGCTTCCTCCCAGACCTACAGAATCAGAGATGGGGTTTGGAACACAGCACTCTGTGTTTTAGCAAATTCTCCAGAGAATTCTGATGTCCACTGAAGTCTGAGAACCAGTGCCTTAGCGTCATCTCCACCTCCATCACCTCTCAGCATGCACAGAGCAGGAGGCACTTGGTAGGGAATTTATTTATTTATCATCCACTCATTCCACCAGCACTTGTTGGGCACTTTCTATGTCCTGAGCTTCACTCTGCTAAAAGGATATGGGGATATGAAGATGCATTAGAGATGGTCCTTGCTCTCAGGGGGCTCAAGGTCAGCAAATGGATATAATACAGGGTGATAGATGCCTCTCCTGGGGAGGTCAGGGAATGGTCCATTCAGGACGTGAGCCTTGCACTCAAATAAGCGTTGAACTAAATCACTGAATGGCATGCCCCCTAGCAAGAACTAGCTAATGTTGGCATGTTGCTAGTAGCCTTTTGGATATAAAAGTGCACGGTGTTATCATCACTTCCAAAACCCAGGTGCCTGGAATATGGTAGACAGTCATTAAATATGTGTCAAATCTCTGAATGAATGGCTAGTTTTTCTGTGGCTTTTTTTTTTTTTTTGCCCTGCATTTCATTCATTCAACATGCATTTATTGAACACCTGCTATATTGCAAGAACTCTGCTATACACTAGTTAAAGGGGGGAATGAAAATAGACACAACTTCTATTTGTCCAAAGAGCAGTAGATGAAGCTACTAATGTGAAGTGTGTGAACCTGGCTGTCTAGGGTAGTGCTCACTTAGCTGTCTTAACTAGTTCCCAACAAGCTGTTTGAATGTTCTAATTGGTCAAGGAAGCCCAAATGGCTGTGCGGCTGGGGCTAGAACAGGCCTGTGTGTTTGATCTTCTTGATCTGGGAGAGGACTTTGTGAAGAGGTGGATCTACTCAGTTCTTCGGGGTGTTTTATACAATTTAAAAGGTTCTTTTGATGGTGGGAGACATCACACTGGCACTCAGAGAGTTGAAAGGTAGAACTCTTTGCCACTTACGGCTCTGAATAAGAGAAGGCTTCCAGGCAGAATTCCACAGGGGGTTGCTCCTAGGGACAGGATAACAGAGCTGGAGCTATAGGGTCTGTTCCTGTATGGCAAGGGGAGGGTGGGTTAGCCGGGTCTCACGGGCTCATTTAAATAATTTTGTGGGCTCTAGGGTAGAGTGGCTGTTGCTATTGTCTGGTACCTGACCCTGGGGTACATAGGAAAGGTGCATCATGAACCTGGAGTATGGGAGTCCCTTAAGGGGAATGGTCATGATGTGGACTTAATCAGCTGCTCTAGGAAAGAAGTTGACCAGCCCCCAGCCAGGGCATGACAACTGGATCATGACAACATTTTAAGAAAAATTATATTACATAGGGAAGGTTCATGGAATGACAAATTCTGTTTTGCTGCAATGAAACATTTATACAGTCTTCATGTGGCTGTCCTTTTTTCCCCATCCTCAACTTCTCCAGCTACGTAGTGGGCAGTTTTTTGGCTTTCAGGTGGGAGTAGAAGCAGGAATTCTGCATCAGCACAAGTGAGCATACACTTTAATAAAAATTATATACCATATTTCTAGCCTGGTCAGGGAATGATATGTTAAAAGTAACCCCCATAGACCTCATTTAGAGGGTCATGTTGAAGTTACCTGGGAGGAATAATATCTTGAAAGATGAGGGGTGACCAGACACTCCTTGCTCATGTTTTTTGAAATCAACTCAATGAGTAAGGGTGCCTACGTTAAAAAATGGAGCTTCTACGCAAGGCTGGCAGCCCTTTTCAGCGAATAGATACTAGACTTTAAGGGTGAGCAATGACTTAAATGGTCTAAAAAGTTCCAACTAATGTTATTGTGGCCTGCCAAGTGGTTCATTGTTTGTGGGATGAAGCAGAGTAAAATCTCGTGAGACATAAGAATGGAGTAACGCCAGAAATGATCTTCTGTTGTTTTGGAGCCCATTTTACTAGAAGTTGTATGCATGGATTAAAGGAAGGGGGTGGTCGCCTTTGGAATCCCTGGCTGTGAATTTTGTCAACTCCACGCAACTTTTTTGCTTGAACTCTTCCTAGGCAGCAGCAATTTCTGACTCTGTGGCCTTCGTAGCTGGCTGTGCACCGGAACACACACAAATGAAGCAGGACTGTTGGACTAGACACTTGGAAACATCAATTAGGTCCACCCAAGCCTCCAGACAACCTCTTTTCCCAGTGAGCGTTATGCCCTGCTGGAACTGCCCAGAGATGCAGATCTGAAGCTCATTAAGACAGACTGAATTGCATCTATATTTAAAGCATCTGCTGTCCCAGGATACAAAAGTAAAGTGGTGGATGTTATTCTTGCTGGATCTGCTGTCTGAAAGCTCAAACATTTCCATCCCTTTCATATAATCTTGATCCTGTAATTCATTGTCTATCTTTAAAAAATTCAACCTGCCTTTACATTAAAAATAAAGCAAAAGCAAAATCATCACCACCGTGCTTATTTTAGCAAGTTTATTTTTTAAGAAGATAAAAATCAATATTCTCCCTTGCACAGCTGATGTCCTGGGGGATGAGCTACAGGAATCATAGTTAAATTGCTGCTAGTCTGTCTGTGTGAGAGAAAAGGTCAATATTTTTCTAGAAAGAAAGCGCTCTGCTTTTCTCTTGGGAATTAAGAGAATGCAGCAGTGGTAAATTACTGAATTTTGTGCCCAGGTGATTTCCAGGATAATTTCACTCCTTGAACGGAAACACCCCTCCTGTGCTATGGTTCTTTCTTCTCACCTCTCTCACTCTCAACTTAGAAAGTGTTTCATGGCCGAGCGTGATGGCTTACACTTGTAATCCCAGCACTTTGGGAGGCCGAGGCAAGCGGATCACCTGAGGTCAAGAATTCGAGACCAGCCTGGCCAATATGGTAAAACTCCATCTCCAATAAAAATACAAAAATTAGCCAGGCGTGGTGGTGGGTGCCTGTAATCTCAGCTACTTGAGAGGCTGAGGCAGGAGAATTGCTTGAACCCGGAAGGCAGAGGTTGCAGTGAGCCAAGATCATGCCACTGCACTACAGCCTGGGCAACAGAATGAGATCTGCCAAAAAAAAAAAAAAAAAAAAAAAAGAAATAAGAAAAAGAAACGGTTTCATTTGGTCTGTGTCACTAGCTTAACCTTACAGAACTGCTCAGCAAGGACTGAGTGCCTTACCCGCTAAACTCAAGAATATAGGAAGTCAGATCTAGGGGTTGTCTCTGAAGAATTCAGATCTAAAATGCCACTGTATCAGTCAGGATAAGCTGGGCTCTGCTGAGGTAACAAAATCCTCCAGTCTCAGTTATTTAAAACCACTGAAGTTTCATTCCTGCTCATGCTGCATGTTCACTGCTGCTCAGCAGGGGCCTCAGATCATCACTGAGATTATTCAGAGACCCAAGCAAAGGAGACCCGGACTTGACACCTGCCTCATGACCACCAAAGCAGTGGAGATAAAGTAAGATGAGTTGTGCCTCACTCTTTAAGCTTAGCTCTTAAGTGACATGCATCACTTCTGCTTACATTTCACTGGCCAAAACAAGATGTGTGACATACCTACTTTTCGTATGCCCAGAAGGAGGGTAGAACCACAATATTTGTGAATAGTCTTAATGACCACTGTGACTGTTCATCTGACGAACTGGGAAGTTTGAAAAGACCTGAGAGGCTATTTCCTCTGGACTTCATCCTAATGAGAATATCTTTTCTTTTTTGGCGGCAGAGAGGCGGGGCATGGAGGGGGCAGAGTTTCGCTCTTGTTGCCCAGACTGGAGTGTAATGGCATGATCTCAGCTCACTGCAACCTCCACCTCCCAGGTTCAAGTGATTCTCCTGCCTCAACCTCCTGAGTAGCTGGGATTACAGGCATGCGCCACCATGCCCAGCTAATATTGTATTTTTAGTAGAGACGTGGTTTTGCCATGTTGGTCAGGCTGGTCTCAAACTCCTGACCTCAGGTGATCCGCCTGCCTCAGCCTCCCAAAGTGCTGGGATTACAGGCATGAGCCACTGCTCCTGGCAGGGAGATATCTTTTCTACAATACACTGACCACTGTCCATGCTCAACCTCTGCTAGAACATTCCTGGTGAGGGGGACCTTGACTACTTCTTAAGGTGGTCATGGTGTTTTTAGACAGCATTTGTATAGTTAAAGTCTCTTAAAGCCTGCATGTCTAGAGCTTGGTCTCATCCTCTGTCTTCTGGCTATTTGACCCTGGCTATGGTGCTCACCTTGCTGAGTCTGTTTCCCTATCTGTAAAATGGAAAGAATACTCCCTTTGTTCAAAGTTAAATTGAGCATCAAATGAAATGCAATGAAGTCTATTGAGCCTCTACAGGGTTGGCACATAATTGAAAACAAAGGTTTATGTCTCTGCTTTTTCTCCCACACAGGCTTCTGTAAGGTTGAATGTGAAAATGTATATAAATTAGCACATATGTATTCAATTATTGCTCTACTTGTAGATGGCAAAAATGTTTAGTGACTATGTGCACAATTAAAAAACATGCCAATATTTGGACCAAAGTGGTTATGGAAAGTCTTGGAAATCCAGTGTCATAAATGAATATAAATTGTTCAATCATATCAGACATTTATTATTTAAAAATAGATGGATTTTTATTTTTTCTCTACTTCCGATTTATTTTCTGGAATGCCTCCCCCTCCCTATAGCTTGCTTACTTTGAATTATTCTTCATGTTTCAGTTTCTCTCTAGTTTTCACTGGCAAAGATGGTCTGTGTTTACCCCAGATTGTATCATTTGTCACACAGAATTGTCTCCAACTTTAAGTACCTTGGAACGATTTTTGAATGCCACAGTATTCATCCCCACCTTTCCAAATGAATGAATCGGCAATATATGCAAAGTAGCTATCACGGTATCCAGCACTTAGTAAGTCCTCAACACTGGTGTTTCCTCTCTCCTTCCCTTGGGTAATCTTGGAGGAAAACTGGACCTCCAGTTTGCACTGTTTAAGCTCAATATGCTAAATGAAATTCAGAAACATGTTGCTTGTCATTGCCCTTCATAAAATATTACTGTCATTTTGGACAAATGGCTCAGAGGACATCTGGTTATTCTCTGTGAGTGATGATGATCTAGTAAAGCAATGGCTATTTGCAGAATGACTCCAGGCATTCAAGAACAGTGGATAAGCAGAAACAACAGTGGGGTCAAGAGAATACCAGAGATGAAGGGGGCAAATATCTCCAAACTTTTTTGTATATATAAGTTGATTTAAATAGTGTTTGCCTTCAGAAAAATACTTTGTTGAACAAATGCAAGGTTTTACATCTCTACTAGTTAATTGGATAATGAATCTGGAGAGCTACTCAGAATTACCACTTTGGAAAAAACAGAAGATACCAACTCAGTTCAATGATTTATCTTACACTATATTGTTAGCACAGCACAACACCTTATGCATTGGTGAGTCCAAACCTCTCATTTCCTGGATCAGGGGGACTGAAGATCAGAAAGGTCACGAATATTTAAATTTGGAAATAGTCATTTAGGCTTCAAATCAAATTCTCTCAATTTTTAATGTTCCTTCTGAAGTGGGATGAAGACCCTGGAGTCAGCTTTGTAGGAGACTGGAGAGTGACTTCCAGTGGGGCAGACTCTGGGCTGGTCAGCCTTCCTTCCATCTGGTTGCGGGGTCAGAAATGGAGAGACTCCAAATATCCTCCCCTCAGGAGATGGTGGCACAAGAGAGACAGCACCCTCCTAAGATTACTTCCGGCCCTGCTAGGTCACCTTGGCAATTTCATTAGCTCCAGGCTGCCTTGTTCCAGTCAGATTTACAGAAATTTTAGATCTGGGATTTGGATCAAAAGGCAGAAGCAAGAAAAATTCATGTTGAGTGTTTTTTGAAACCAACACTGTAACAATTGAATCTATTTGATGTAGAAGTTGTTACCATCTAGACTGATGTCCTCATTGTCAAAGGGCAAGAGCAAATGTCTCTAGGTTCCTGTGTTGTCCATTTGTTTCCCCCTCCCTTTTTAAAATGGCCTTATGGAAGGACACCTTCTTCTCCTTCCTATAGGAATGGGCCATGAGCTTCATGTGAGAGCCTTCCCTGAGTTCCCTCAGCCACCAAGTGGAAGCAGTGTCTTACTCTCAGAACCCACATGGCATTTTATTCATGGCATTTATCCATCAGGGTGTCCCTTTGGGAGCTGGTCACTTTTTATTTTGCATGATAGGCGACTGTGTCCATGCTACATTTCCCATTGTAGAGGATGAACCCCTCGAGGATGCATCTTTGATTGATTTACCCTTGAATCTCCCACAGTACACTATGCCCATGCAGCAGCGGCTTTAAAAAGTATAACTGGAAAGCATTTCATCATACAGTATTGTAGGGCTGCCTGAAATAAATTGATGGGCAATGCTGAAAACCACACAAATCTCAGTAGCCAGCCTTTGCTTCATGGTGACAAGGATGATGCATGCACTGGAAACTTTAGCTTTGAATCCCTGCCTAGGACATCAGGCCCTTCTGTGATGATTCTGGTCAATCTGGCTGCTGCTCAGTGGAACTACATCTGGTGCACAAGGAGGCATGTATTAAGTGCTCAGCAAACTTGGGCTGAGTGACTAACTTGGTGGATAAAATGTACAAGAAACCAGTATCTCAGAGTGAGCCTGAACAAGGCACAGCAAACTGGTTTAGGTTTTATCAGGCCACATTAAAAATTGCCAAGTCTATGAATTTAAACCAGTAGTATGCTGGTAAGTGTTTAATAATCAGCTTTCTGGAAAAAAAAGGGCCCGATTTGTAGCATTTCCTGATTCCTGTGGTGTAAATACATCCTCCATGGTTGATATCATGCTACCAATGTGATGTCACTGGCCTTAGAGTCCAGAGGGGACACATGTGATATGGGCTGTCCTCCAGCACACCTCTGACTAATCTTTGTCTTTTCAGGGCTCATAAAGTGGTGCTGCTGCAATGATGGTGACCACAGTTTGGTGCAGTCTAGGAATTCAGATAATCTACATCCAAATTCCGTGGCTACATCAAGCCATCCTTTCAGCAGGTTGGATCAGTGTTTCTAAGTTCTTGATCCTCCCAGCCATGGAGCATTATTTTGGCAATATTTAATTCTGCTTCTGTTACCCAGACACAGCAGATACGGTGCCTCAGACCTCATAATTAACAGCTAAACACTTAGTAAGAAAAGCTTCCTAAACTCTGCACTTAAACCAGGGGTTGAAATGCAAAGAAAAAAATAAGTTAAATCAGATTTTTAAAAAAATATCAGTGGGAAGCCAACAGTAGCTTTGCTGAATTTGAACAGATGTATTTAAAAAAATCAACCAAATTCCACCAGTTTGGGTACATGCTGGCAACTATATGGGTATCATTAAAACTGTGAAAATCTCCACCTAGAATTTTTGTTTGTCCTCATTCACTTTCATGCACACTGTCAGGATGGGCAAAAATTCTTGGGAGTGTTCGATGTTCTAGGGGTTATCAGAGCATGCAATTTTGAGTAAGACACTCCTGAATTCAATACCTGGCACTCTGACCATTTGCCTGACTAACCTCAACGTGCTTATTTATAAAGTAGGTATAAGCATAGTAATAATATAATAAGCTCCCTGAGCAATTCTGAAGCTTAAATGAGAGCATGTGTTCAAATCACTCAGTACACAGAAAGTCTTAATTGCTGAGTTGGCAATGATTAACAACCTTGGAATTCCTCCTAACCCTAGATGTCTCATAACATTTTCCTGGTTAGCTCTGCTTAGGTACATTGTCATTAACCTAAATATTCGTGTTTGTGAAACAAATTATATCATCCGAATTGATGCTTACAATAATCCTGTGACATAGAGAATGATCTGATTTATTTCCATCCAGTAAATCAAGGTGCTCCCTGTTTGGTATTGAAGTATGACGCTGGGATTCTTTACTTAGTCCTCTTTCTGCTGCCCCTGTTCATGTCCAGGACTTACCTGTGCTGTTCCAGAAGCTGGGACTGCCACAGAACAGAGACTGCGTAAGCTGAGCTCTTCTAGGAACCAAAGCAGAAGCTCATCAAGCGATTTGCCACATTTTTCAGACATAGATTGTCATCTGAGAGTGCTGGGGAGGTAAAACAAGTACAAGTTGCCTCACAAGGTCAATTGATAGTTATTGCTGGTTGCAGAGAATCAGATAATGTTGCTTTTCTCTTGAATTGTACTTTTCTTCCGACTGTCCCACATAGTTCACAACCTACAGTTGTGGGGTGATCTTATTCATAATTCCAATACATGATTTGATCACTGTGTTATTTTATCCTATATGAGAAAGTTTGTATTGTTATCTGCTGATCCGCAGAAAAAGCAAATTAACTGAAGGCCTAATAAAAGGCAACTTGGCTGGGTGCAGTGGGCTCACCCCTATAATCCCAGCACTTTGGGAGGCCAAGATGGGAGGGTTGCTTGAGTCCAGGAGTTTGAGACCAGCCTAGGCAACCTAGGGAGATTCTGTCTCTACAAAAATTTTTTTTTTTTAAAAGAAGAAGCTAGGCATGGTGTCATGTGCCTGTGGTCCCAGCTACTCGAGAGGTGGGAGGATTGCTTGAGCCCAGGAGGTCGAGGCTGCAGTGACCTATGATTGTGCAACTGAACTCCAGCCTGGGCGACAGAGTAAGACCCAGTTTCAAAAAAAAAGAAAAAAAGGCAATTCAAGCTGCACATAGTGACTGCCTTCCAAAGAATATATTATGAAAAGAAGGGAAAAATGAGAGTGGAGAAACCTGAAAACCCTACCTCAAGGCCAACATCCATAGTGATAAGCCATGCTGATAGCACACACCTTTGATATGATGTGATGAGAATGGGATTTTACCTCTGTGCTTTTCTTCCATAGAACAAATAACCTCTATCTAATCATGAGGAAAATAGCAGAAACATTTCAATTGAGGGACATTCTACAAAACTCCTGACCAGTACTCTTCAAAAGTGTCACAGTCATAAGAAATAAGGAAAGTCTCGAGACACTGTCATAGCCCAGAGACTTAACAACTAAATGAAATGTGGTGTCCAGGATGGGATCCTGGACCAGAAAATAGACATCAGGTAAAAATGAAGGAAATTGGAATGAAGGATTGACCTTAATTGATCATATTGTATCCATATTAGTTAATTAATCATGACAACTATGCCCTACTAACAGAAGACGTTAACAATAGGGGTAACTGTGGATCGGGTGCATGGGAACTCTTCATACTATCTGAGGTTTTTCTATAAATTTAAAGCTATTCTATAATTAAAAATATATTTTTAAAAAGGCAACTCAGCCTAGAGGTTTGCTTTATTAATTTATTTTCAAGACTCAAATTAAAAGCCATAATTATGAATATAAAACTATTGGGAAATAAAGAATTTAATACATAGCCCTTGATTATATTCTATTGACAGTCCAGGGGAAGAGCTGGCAGCAAGGGGGATGCCTAAAATGAAAGGAAAGTCAAAGGTCTTATGGAGACAGCAGGAGTATGAGAGACTGAGACCAATTCAGGGGCATAGAGGAAAAGAGATATGCCAATCACAGATGCAAAATCTAAACAGGCATGGAACATGGGCTCAGACACCGATTCTGACGTGTAAAAGAGTAACATAAAAAACTATAGAAAATGCAATGTGCAGGCAGCATTATTTCCATTTTGTGTCTACTCTGTTCTTGCTGCTCAAGCCCAGGTTCCCACTGACTTTTTTATTTTTGTTTTTTATTTTTTTAAGACAGAGTCTCCCTCTGTCACCCAGGCTGGAATACAGTAGTGTGATGTCGGCTCACTGCCACCTCTACCTCCCAGGCTCAAGCGATTTTCCTGCCTCAGTTTCCTGAGTAGTTGGGATTACAGGCACGCACCACCACGCCCGGCTAATTTTTGTATTTTTAGTTGAGAAGGGGTTTCCCCATGTTGGCCAGGCTGGTCTCAAACTCCTGGCCTCAAGAGGTCCACCTGCTTTGGCTTCACAAAGTACTGGGATTATAGGCTTGAGCCACTGTGCCCAGCTCCTCAATGACATTTCATAGCTGTAGTCAAAATCCTTACTGGCCATGAAGCTGAGGGTTGTTTGTTCAAGTGGCCAGAAGTTTTGTAATTCTGCATTGCATAAGCCCTTTACAAATAATGCTTTATAGAATGATTTAAACATTCATTTGAATAAACATGACTTACAACAACTTTATAATGAAAACAATAATAAAACTGGAATCTCAACTGTTGTCTAACAAAATTAAAGGGAAATAAGAAATGAGCATTCTCGTGCTACAAGAACAGACTACTGAAAACCTCAGCTTATGCATGTAGTATTTTAAAGTTGGAAGGGACCTTAGCTGTAATATTTAGCTTGCAGTCTTGGTAGTGTCAGGAACATATGTTAAACTGGTGTGCCGGGTGCCTGAGTTTTTCAATGCCTCTGGGCTCCCTTCACCTTTCCTTTAGGAACAAGGTAGCACACTTTTCATTATCTGCCAGGGCCTCAGTATGACTGGAACTAGTAACAGACAAAAATGTCAACAGGCTTGCATTTGAATTTGTCTTTTTAGGCAGTGGTTTTATAGATTAATCATTGAAAATGACTCTTGCTTGTCTATGACATGTGCTCTCAAAATATTTTGTATTTGAGCACTTTCTTTCATGGATCCTGTTTAGTTTCTATTTTTCTTATTTTCTGAGAAAAGAAACATATGCCCTTCCTATGACATTTCTATGAATTTTCAGCTGCTAAATCATACTGTTGAATGGAATAACTTTTTTAAAAAACGTTTTTCTAAGCACACTGTAACTTCCCTTCTCTTTGAATCAATTCCTGGCTTGTTACATAGCATTGATGCTGAGGACTTATTTTATTTTATTCTAAGTTAGTTTCTCCATGTTTTGAATTCTGTTTTCTTTCATTCTTTCTGGGTATGTTTTATTTTCTTTGAGTATACTATATTTTCAAGTAATTTTAAAAGTTTTTGTGTTTTCTATATGCCTAAAAATTTCATTTTACTCATTCCTGACTGATAGTTTGAATAGATATAGAATTCTGGTTTAAAATAATGTTCTTTAATAACTGTTAAGACACGACTTCATTATTTTATAGCAGTTAATTTTCCGATAAGTCCGATGCCAATCTGATTCGAGTGTCTTTATGAATATATGCTTCCATCTCTCTTATATATTGAAGATAGTTTCTTTATCCTGGGATTCAGAGATTTCTTTACACTTTTTCATTTATCCTGCTTAGCATTCGAAGGACTCTTCCAATTAGAAAGTTCAAGTTTCTTTGATAATTTTGCAAGTTTTGATAATTTTTTCTCTCTAATTTTAAAAGAGGTGCCTATTAATCTTCATGGATGGATCTTCTATTTTGCTTCTTTTCCTTTTCTTTATCTTTTAGACCCATTTTATGAAGATTTCTTTGAATTTATATTCTAATTCTACATTTATTTTGTTATATTCAGTCACAATATTTTTAATTTTCAAGAACTCACTTAATTCCTGAATGTTTCTGCTTTTGTTTTATAGATTCAAGAAGTTTGGTTATTTTTCCCTGGGGATACTAACAGTTCTCTTCTGTTTCCTGATATCTTCCCCTTGGGGTTAAATGCTGGACATTTGTTCATCTTAGGTCTTCTCTTTCATGCTAATTGCTTTGTTTATATACCCTCTGATTCTTGGCCATCCATTCAAATTTATAAAGAAACAAACATGTTGGTGAGCATAGTCCACTGGCTTGGCTTTCCTGTGATACTGAACATTTCTATTTCTGTACACAGGTGTCTTTGTCCATTCAGGTTGCCATAAAAAAATGCCCTAGACTGGGTAATTTATAAACAACAGGATATGTTGTTCACAGTTCTGGAGGCTGGGAAGTCCAAGATCAGAGTCAGTTGATTTGGTGTCTGGTGAAGGCTTTTTCATCATAGATGGCACCTTCTTGCTGTGTCCTTAGATAGTGGAAGGAGTGAACAGGCTGCCTCAGCTTCTTTTATAGGACAGGGCTCTCATGGCCTAATCACCTCCCAAAGGCATTACTTCTTAATACTATTGCATTGGAGATTAGGTCTCATTATATGAATGTTGGGAGGATACAAACATTCAAGTCATAGCAATAGGCCAATATGACAAAAGACCAGCTTCTCTTGGGGTATGTGGGGTTGAAGGTGGAGACGCCTTCTTCCAAACACCCTCCATGCTGCAAAATGGGGAGCTTTGCAGCAGAGATGCATCACCCACCCCAGGAACCTTCATTCTCTCCTGGCCACTCACTCACTTGCTGTTAGGGTACAGTCCCCTGGTATTAGCTTGGAAGTCATGAACCCTGATTGCAGTGGCCCAGAAATTGAGCAGGAAAGTCTCACTGTTTGAGTGGAGCACTGATCCACCAGCCCCTGCCCATGTGCCCCTTTTCTTTCCTGTTCCTCGAGTTTCCATTCCAGGAAAAGTGGTTCTAACCTCTCCTCTAGTCTTTCCGTGTGCCAATTAGGACAACAGCATTTTCCTCTGTAAATTTTGTTTTATCAGTATCTAATTTAATTAATTTAATTTCTGTTCTCCAGATTTAAAAAAAATTTAACTTATTTATGTTATGCTGACCTCCCTATTATTCCACCATTATTTTTTTCTTTTCTTTTACTTCTTTTTTTTTTTTTTCTTTTAGACTGAGTTTTGCTCTTGTCGCCCAGGCTGGAGTGCAATGGCCCGATCTCAGCTCACTGTAACATCTGCCTCCTGGGTTCAAACATTATTTTGCCTCAGCCTCCCAAGTAGCTGGGGTTACAAGCATGTACCACCACACCAGGCTAATTTTTTATATTTTTAGTAGAGATGGGGTTTCACCATGTGGTCCAAGCTGGTATCAAACTCCTTAGCCTCCCAAAGTGCTGGGATTATAGGCATGAGCCACCATGCCTTGCTCACTCTTACTTTCTTAACAGAGTCTTGGATAAATTTGCTTTCCTACATCTATACTGTATTTTCAATGGAAGATTTCAAAGAAAAGAATGTAAATGGGTGTGTTCAATCCACCATCTGGAACCAGAAGCCCTTTTAATTAATTCTTAGTAGTACAGTTAGCATTAAAGCATATGACTCTCCTTGGCCTATGACTGAGAAAATGAAACATGGGTGCACTGGATACTTTAGTTAAGAGAAAAGTCTTATTGTACAGTGGTTAAAAGAGTATGTTTAATTCCAGGTCCACCACTCCCTAAACTTAGCAGCCCAGGGGAACATTTCCTAAAAGTTTCTGCCTCCCCTTTCTTATTCATACAATCATGAATAATAACAGTACCTCCCTCAAGGGATAGTGTGAGAGTTGTAAGAAGTGCCTGGCACAAAGCAAACCCTCAACAGATGCTCACTCTGTAAGTGTCTTCTCTAGTGGGATTCTGCTGTAGTTTTATTGAAAATGTGCAGCGTTTTCTGATAGAAAGGTTGTTTATATCCCTTTTAATATTCTTCCAACAAATAATCATATACAGCTAATATGAAAAATGATATAATAGGCTGGACACAGTGGCTCACACTTGTAATCCCAGCACTTTGGGAGGCAGCAGTGGAAGGAATGTGTGAAGCAGGAGTTTGGGACCCGCCTGAGCAAGACAGTGAAACCTCGTCTCTATAAAAAATTACAAAAAGTTATCTAGGTGCAGTGGCATACTCCTGTAGTCCCAGCTAGTCAGGAGGCTGAGGTGGGAGGAACCCTTGAGCCCAGGAATAAAAGGGTGCAGTGAGTGATGGTTGTGCCAACTGCACTCCAGCCTGGGCAACAGAGTGAGACCTCATCTCTTAAAAAAAAAAAAAAAAAAGGTATAATAAGTGACTGACATAGAGGTGAAGCAAGAACAATGCTAGAAGGAACCTTAGAGCCTATCATATGCAACCACCTCATTTCAGCCATGGATCAAGGGCTAGTAGTTGGTGAGCAATGGAGCCCTAGTGCATATCTAGGTCTCCTGATGCTCATGCGCTCTTCCAGGGCACCTCCTGTTTGGCAGGCATTTTTCAGGTCCCTCTCAACAGAAAGGTATTTCTACTATCTCTGCTTTATGGAGAGAAAGCTTAGGCTCAGGGTTGAGTGTAGTGGAGAAGCCCCCTCTGTGGGGCTGGGTTTCAAAGTTAGCATACAAAGCAAAAGCTCCATGTAGTCCAGTCAGCCGAAATTCCTTCATGGAGTGGCTGCTTTGGAGACCAACATATAGGCTGCCCGTAACACAACACATTCGCTCTCTCAACTTGGAATAAACCACTATTTTTTCCAACTGAGCTCCAGATAAAGCAATTGACTACTTTCAATTAGAAGGGCACGACGTACGAAAAACCCTGAGATCTGTGCAGAGGACGACAGAGTCCCATGTTCCGTCTCCTTCTTCCTCTGGGACAATCGCTTCCTAAGTGCACTGATGGGCAGCATTTCCTTCCATTTTAAAATTCTTTCTTTCCCTTTCACAGAGGCCTGGAGTTGAACTTGTGAAGTTCAGCTAGCCTAGAATGCAACCACGATGTTATCTGAAGGAACCACAGGCTGGGCGCAGTGGCTCATGCCTGTAATCCCAGCACTTTGGGAGGCCGAGGAGGGCGGATCACTTGAAGGTCAGGAGATCGAGACCAGCCTGGCCAACATAGTGAAACCCTGTCTCCACTAAAATGCAAAAAATTAGCTGGGTGTGGGGGCATGTGCCTGTAATCCCAGCTACTTGCAAGGGTGAGGCAGGAGAATCACTTGATCCTGGGAGGCAGAGGTTGCAATGAGCCGAGATCACACCACTGTACTCCAGCCTGGGTGACAGAGTGAGACTCCATCTCAAAAAAAAAAAAAAAAAGAAGGAACCACATGGCTGATGTGGGGAGAGTTGGGTTGCACCCTACGCCAAGGACAATGTTTTTTCACGGATTCTTTCCTACCGTCCCAACACAGCCCTCTAGTTCATCATGCCAGGCTGATTTAGTTCAGCTTGACATGCAACACACGAAACTTCTGTTTTCTGGCATAAATCTCCAGACATTTTATGAACCAATAATGTCCAAAGAGTACATGGGCTCTTTTGTGGCTTGGTAATTACCACTGACCTCTTTCCTGGACCCTTCTCCATAAAGAGGCCACCTCCTTGGGGCAGCTCCGCCCTCCCCTTTTCTCCAAGGCTGTAGGTGGAACAAGCAAGTTCCTAATTAGCCAGCCTGCACAGGGAAGCTTGGTGTCAGATTTTCAGGTCAGTCTTTGATGCAGGGGTAACCAGGGGAGGTGATGCATCAACTTTGATTAAAGAGCTATGATGAACCAAGATAAAAATTGACATTTAATTTTTCTCAGACTCAACTAATCTTGCAGACCAAAATTAAAGGTGAATTGTCTTCTTTTTTGGTTTGTGGGGTGAGCAATATACTCACAGAAGTGGTAAGCTTGACAAAAGTTTGCTATAATTTTGTTCTCAAATCATTGCTAATTAATTAAACAAGGCCTGCCATCATGAATTTGTGGAGATGCAAGGTCTCCCACTTTTTTCAACCAAATCTGTAATATTCTTCCAGTGCTCAGAAACACTCAAAGTTCGTTCACCCCAGCTGCCAGCTGGGGAACTCCATCCAAGAAGGATACTGACCACTTCGTAAGCATCTCATTTACTGCCATGCTCACCTCCCTCCTAAGCCAGTGGAAAGATGATCCGTGAAGCTTAAAAAGAAAAAAAAAAAAGAAAAAAGGAAAAACCTGTTCAATAGCAACACATTTAGAATAACAATGTGCTCTGAAAACCACCACAACATGTGTGATTTTTTTTCTAATTAAACTGACACCCCATTTTGAAAAAAAACAAAGGAAAGAAAAGAAAACAGCTTCAAGTGATAATTGTCTTTTCTTTGATTGTCAAAAGTGATATAAATAAAAGGAAAAAGGTAACTCAGCAGTCAGTAAACTAGAATACTGTTAATTATTCTTGGAACATACACTACATTGACCTGAAAGTTTCCAAGGTGGAGTGATTTACAACAGCAGTGAATCCTCTTGTTCGATTGCGAATGGTCCTCCCACAGAGCTCACTCAGCAGGAGGACTGAAGAGGAAGCTTTCCCGGAGAAGTAGCAGAAGTAGCAGGCTTTTATCAGTAGATGGGGGTAGAGCAACACAGATGGAGCCTGGGTGTGCAGCTAGTCCGGAAAGTTTGTCCCCAAAGGTATGTGCACAAGCTTCATTGGGCATTATAGCAGGGAATAATGGAAAGACAGAGGTTGAGATCAGATAACATAATCTTTCAAGTCCGCGTCACACTGGAGCACATGAGATCACAGGCAAATTCAAAACACGATTTCTTGCCAAGCTGTACATTTCATTTTGCATGCCCTTATTGAGGTAGGAAATGATACAATTATTATTTTTAGTTTTATTTTTCACTATTCTATTATGAATCCTCTCTTTTTCCATTCTTTCTCTTGTCTTGTTCTTTGCTTCTTTTCTATATTCTGCAATTCCTTTTGCAGCCATCATATCTCTTTTTTGAATGGGGTGAAGTATAACTGAATACATTTTTTAAAGCTGTAAATGTTCTTGTAGAGTGTAGGGTTATGATACCTTTTCTCTAAAGTATGGAAGGAAACGAAATCGTAGGCTTTCTTGCACAACTTGTCTATTTCCTTTGGAAGGAAATGAGATACATTGAATGGGCATGGAGGCTAAAATATATTCTAGTACTGGCTTGGTAGATAAAATATATCCTAGCATGGATATTGCATAATAGAAGCGATAACAAAATCTGTAATAAAGTCAAATGTTGAGCTTGATCATGTGCCTCAGCTCCTGGCATATTTGTGAACATTCAAGAGTTAAATGATTGATTGATTGATCGATCATTTCTTTCCAAATCCCCATTCCTCACTTCCATTGCCTCCTCCCACTCTTCCCTTATAGCAACCATGCTAAGGTATTATATATATAAAATAAATATAATATATAATATCATATATATATCTGTTTATTAGCATGTATTGCTGTAAAAATGCATATGTATTGTTTGTGGGTATGCTTTCTAGTTTGCATAAACAGTATTAGGCTCTCGGTCTCATTCTGTTTCTCTTTTTTCCCCGCTCAGTACAGTGCCTTAAAGATCTGTTCACGTTGCTGTGTGTGCCTCCTGTCTCTTGCTTCCAGTGGCGGCAGAGTATTTTATCCCACACATGATGCTTTCCAACTCCCCCAAGAGTGGCCACCTAGACTGTCTCTGATTCTCCAGATCCCAAACTGTGCTGTGGGAATATTCTTACCCAGGTCTCCTTGTGCATTTGTGTGAGGTTCCTGGGGCTCTCAACCTGATGGCAAGATCATTGTGTCATAGGACATAGGTGTGGCGAATCTGATGGCTCTCCATGATGACCACACCACTTTACATTCCCACCGGCAGAGCCTGATCCTCTCTCCACATCCCCGACCTGGTGTTGTCTAAAGAACAAGGACTTTCTCTCCATTTGTCAGATCTTCTTTTAGATTTATTGTTAGAGTTAAAGAATATTATTTCTATTTAAAAACAGTAATTTTGTGTATTCCTTAAGTCAATTCCCAGATATTTTATAATTTTTGTAGCTATCATGACTTTCTTAAAGTTATATCCTCTACTTGTGTATTGCTTGTGTGGAAAAATGCCATTAATTTTTTTGTGTGATTTTGTATTTCGCTTTCTTCCTGAATAATACTCGTGATCCTAATAGCCTATCTGTTGATTCTGTTGTATTTTATTCATAAGGAACATGTTGCCTGCAGATAATGACAGTTTGCCTTTTTGTCCTAACACCGCTTCTCATTTATGTATCATTTCTTAAAACATATGCCAGGACCTTTAGTACCATAAGCAGTAGTAGTAATAATAATTCTTGTCTTATTTTTAATTTTAAAAAGTTCAGTTTTTCCATTAATTATAATGTTTGCTATAGGCTTTGGTACATACTTTTTGTCAATTCAAGGAAGTTTCTTTCCTTTCTATTTATAGTGTACTAAAATGCTTGTTTTGTATCTATTGAGGTGATCATGTGACTTTTCTCCTTCAGTCTATTAATGCGATACATTACATGGATAGATTTCCCGGATGCTGACCTACCCTTACATTCTTGGGAGGGATGTTGTTTTGATGACAGCAAAGCTGAATGACTCTTAAAAGAGGCCCTCAGGGTTAAATTTCTCTGATATACTGTGCTAGCGTATTCGGCAAATTATATACACATATATCGTATACATATTTACTTATTCAATTAATTTTTTTCATATACTCCGTATTGTATGCTGGACCAGATATGGGGATATGTTTTCCATTTCACCAATATTCAGAGAAAAATTTGGCCTTAAAGTAGTCAGTGGTTTCCGATGGCCATTAAACAAGACCATGGAGAAGCAACAAGGCCACTGTTGACTTTTGTCTTTGTCGTAAAAGGCCTATTGTCACTTCTGTCTGTCATTTGGGGGCTGCGTGGGACGCAGGTATTAGGAGCTGAATAAACCACTGTGCATCTGACTTGGGCTTCCATCGAGTTTCACAACTGATAGTACGTGGATTTGCTTGATTCATTAAAGGTTTTTAAAATACAGTCTTTACTTGTTTATTGCTCAGTTGCTTTCATCATCTTGACACAGTTATAAACCAGTACGAATGATAAACAAGCACTTGGTTAAATAAGTGTTTTAAAATCCCAACTGACAATGACTGAAACAAGGAAAATATAACTCATTCTCCTATGATTTTGTTCTGAGAAAAACTCTAAACTTAATACGAACTACATACTTGAAGGAAGCAGGGTTGCATCCTGAAGGAGATTCCAACTTGGAATATGAGCTTTGAGTTGTAGATACAAATTGCGCAGTAACTAAGTGCACACGCACAGGAGTATCAGATTGCATATTGTCAGGGTGGTCTTCATCCTGAAAATAGGTTTGGGAGGAAATAATAACTTAGGATACCTGAGATGAAGTAATTGGATTTTCTGATTTCTCCTCTCACCTAATTGGATGTGCAAATGATCTGTCTGCACAATGAGCTCATGCCCATGGCTGTTTCTCGCCTGCATTTATATGCGGCGAGTGTGTGCATGTGTATGAATTTACACCAAATCGTACAGGCTTTATTTTCCTGCAGTGAGATCTCGGCACCCCCAGAACAAAAAGAAAAATGGCTTCTTAATCATGATGGTCTTTGTAACATTCCCTTGCAGTTTTCTGGTAGTTTTATTTGACCTGTCATAAAAGCAGAGGACAGAGATGAGGCAGTGTGTATTAAAGTGGGGATGTCACAGGAGCTTTTGCTGTGAACTGGTGTACGTGCTGCACTCAGCAGGGGCCACTTCCTTATGTATAACTGCAATATTTTTCCTGTGTGTGTTTCCCACATCCAGCATTTCAGGCATTGATTTCATTTCAGCCACTCTCCCATTGTGAGGCTGCTAAGCATAGGCTAGATTCTGATCTTATAGGAAAATCTCTCTATGGTCCGGAACCCTTTTAGGGATTAGCCTGTCAACAAATGTCATCCCAGATTTCCATGTAGACTGAACTAAACTAAAGAATAAGTTTGCCTCATTGATCTGTGATTATTCTTTCCTTTTCCACTTTATGATGGCTCCAGCTTTGGGAAGATCTAACCAAGCCAGAAGGGCTAGGGTGAGGGGAGTCAGAGAGGCTTCTTGGAAATGCAACCTTTTATCTGAGTCTTAGAGGAAGAACCAGGGTTGGTCTAGGGAAGAAGGAGAAAGGGTGCTCCAGGCAGAGAAGATAGTAAGGTCAAAGGCTTAAAGGTGTGACAGCAGGTGGCTCCTGGGAGATGTGAAGGCAGCAGCACAGCAGACAGATGGGAGGCAGGGGGATGCAGGGGAAATGGGGCACGCATATCACGACCTCAGCATAAGCTTTTATCCTCATTGCCTTGGGAAGCCATGGCAGGGCCTTAAGCCTCGTCCCTGTCTTCATATGCTCTTTTGCTCTCACAGCTTTTTGTCCTGTGGATCTTCTGATTGGCTTCTTTCTTTATAGCAAGTTAACACAAGGTCAATTCCTCCTTAAAAAAAGAAGCATCTGGGCTGGGCGTGGTGGCTGATGTCTGTAATCCCAGCACTTTGGGAGGCTGAGGTGGGCGGATCATTTCATGTCAGGAGTTTGAGACCAGCCTGGCCAACATGGCAAAATCCTGTCTCTACTAAAAATACAAAAATTAACTGGGCTTGCTGGAGGGTACCTGTAATCCCAGCTACTTGGGAGGCTGAGGCAGGAGAATTGTTTGAACCTAGGAGGTGGAGGTTGCAGTGAGCTGAGATCATGCCACTGCACTCCAGGCTGGGTGACAGAGCAAGACTCTGTCAAAAACAAAAACAAACAAGCAAACAAAAAGCATGCAACAGTAGCCTGCATTATTAAAGTAATAAATACCTCTGTGATCTTCAAGTTAATAACTTACTAAAGGTACAGGATTCTAAAACCCTCAGGCTTTTGGTTTTAATTGCATTCTTGACACCAGCAGTTACGGTGACAGCGTCACACCATGAGAGGGTAACTAAAGAGTTAACCCTGTGAGAAAGGCGGCAGGTTTACCTTCGAACATTATGCTAATTTAATTTTTCTACCTAAGTACTCAGAGTATACTCATGATGCTGAGACCAACTTTTGGTTTGTTTGACTTTTTGTGGCTTATAGAGTGTGGTAATAGGACGGCAAGAGCATTGAATTACAAACAGCATTGGGTTCTTAGGAAAAAGACAACAAGGAAAGAAAAACCAATATTTATTGAACACCTATGATGTGCCAGGTGTTGCAGTGGTACTTCCTACACACTATCTCATTTAGTAGTCACTGTGGTCTTTTGAGGAATTGGGTTATCTTCCCTCATTTCTGGCTAAGGAAACTGAGAGGTAAGGGACTTGCTTAACTTTAAATGATGAAGAGGCACACAATCTGTTTCCAAAGTGTACACTCATTCTCTCACACTAAGCTGAATGACGCTGGCGTGCTTTTTGGTTTCTTTTTCTAATTTGTTCCAGACCAATTTTGAAAACATACACATCTTGTAAAATACACACACACCCACACACACACACACACACACACACTGCACTCTGGACACTTGTAGAGAGTCCTTCCCTCCCTCACCCCTCAGTCTTCAGTTGTGATTGGTCAGAACATAAGTGTGAAGAGAGTACCTGGGACTTAGGAAAGAGAAACCCAAAATGCTCATTGGAGGCCAGAATCTTTTCCTATTCATCTTTGTCTCCCTAGAGCCTAGCTGGGCGCCTGTCACCTAGTGGCTGAGAATGTTTGTTGAAAGTTTGAGAGGAAGCAGGAGAGAGGGAAGGAGAAAGAGTAAAAACAGAGAGGGAGGAAGCAACAGAAAGGGAGAAAAGGAGAAAATTAGGAAAGTGCAAGACCCAGGAAAGTAAGAAGAGAGGAAGATAATTAAAACAAACAAACAAACAAACAAACAAACAAAATTATAGCCTGTAAGAAGACCACTGCAGCTGAACACAAAGCTTAGTGAGACACTCCTTGCCGCCTGGTGGAGCTAAAATCAGATGTCTGACATCATCTATGAGTCAAGACCGGAACATCTGGACAAGATGGAGTAATGCAGGCTGCATTGATTCTCTCACCTTAAAAAAGAAAGAGAAAGATGAAATAATGGTTTTCAAGATATTGGGCATTAGGCAATGAAGCTCAGTGGTCTCTGAGAGAAAAGATGAATCTAGGTGAATTGTCCCTAGTGCGTGGCCTGGAGAGAGTTTCTGGGCTGTAGTGCAGGGAGAGGAAATCCAAGGAGTGCCCAGAGACCTCCCTGAGATGAGGAGAGAGAAATAGCATAGGTAATAAAATTACTAGACCAGGATATTTAAAGTTATTTTAATGTATTCCACATATTCAACAGGCTAGAAGAAACACTGAACATACTAAGTAAAGACATAGAATACATAAAAAGGCCCACAATGTCCGAGGTGAAAAATGCACTGGTTGGGATAACCATTAGAAGAAATGATTTGTGAGCTTAAAGACTTAGCAATAATAACTGTCCAAAACGAAATAGAGGGGGAAAAAAAAAACCCTGGGAAAAAAACCCAGTTAACTTTGGGGCAACTTCACGTGATATAATAATCAAGTAATTGAAGAGAAGGAAGGAGAGATGACAGCAAAGATACTGGAATAAACAGCAGTCCCAAAATTTCCAAATTTCATGAAAATTGTAAGTCCACAAGTCAAGAATCTAAGCAAACTATAAACAAAAGAGACATAAAGAAAATTACACCAAAATGCGTCATAATCAAATTGTTCAAAACCAGTGATAAAGAAAAATTCTAAAAGCAGCCAGATATTAAAAAATAACACATTAGGTGCAGAGAAACAAGATAGAAATAACAGATTTCTCATCAGAAAGAATGCACATCAGAGGACAGTGGAAAATATTTTTAAAGTACTGATAGACAATCCTGTCAAGCTAGCAAAATATATTTCAAAAACAAATATAAAATTTAAAAAATTTAGACATGGAAACACTAAAAGAATTCATCACTAGTAGAACTTCATTACAAGAAATATTAAAGAATATCATTCAGTCAGAAGAAAAATGATCCCTGATGGAAATATGGATCCACACAAAAGAATGAAGAAGCTCCAGAAGTGGTAACTATGGGGACAAATTTAAAGATGTTTTTATCATTGAAATATCTTTAAAATATATTTGACCATTAAAAAAATAACCAATTTATTATGGAGTTTATAACATGTGTAGAAATAAACGTAAGGCAAAATAGTACAAATGGAGAAATGGAAGCATATGATTTTAAAGGAACTAAAAAGAATACGATCTTTAAGTTCTTACACTATTAGTGACTCAAAAAGATGGAAAAAGATATACCATGCTAACATTCACTTGACAAAAAAGGTAGAGTGCCTGTATTAATGTTAGACAAAGTAGGTTTCAGAGCAAAAATATATTATTACAGATAAAAGATTGTTTTATAATAATAAAATGGTTCATTCATGAAAAGACCAACGTTCTTAAATATCTGCGTGCCTAATAACAGAGTTTCAAAATAGAGTCATGCATTGTGTTATGACAGGAATATGTTCTGAGAAATGCACTGTTAGGCGATTTTATTTCATCATTGTGTGACTATCCTAGAGTACAGTTACACAAACTAGATGGTATAGACTACTACATGTTAAGGCTATATGGTATAGCCTATTGTCAGTAGGCTACAAAGCTGTACAGCATGTTACTGTCCTGAATACTGTAGGCAATTATAACACAATAGTAAATATTTGTGTATCTAGAGATATCTCAATATGGAACAGGTACAGAAAGCATATGGTATGGTATAAAAGATAAAAAGTGGTACACCTGTCTAGGGCACTTACCATGAATGGAGCTTGCAGGACTGGAATTTGTTCTGGGGAGTCAGTGAGTGAGTGGTGAGTGAATGTGAAGGCCTAGGACATTACTGCACACTACTGTAGACTTTAGAAACACTGTACACTTGGGCCACACTAAATTTATTACAAATAGTTTTCTTTCTTTAATAACAAATTAATCGAAGCTTACTGTCACTTCTTTATAAACTTTTAACTTTTTAAATACTTTTTGACTCTTTTTTAAAAACATTTAAAACACACTGTACAACTGTACCAAAATATTTTCTTTCTTAATATCCTTATTCTATGAGTTTTTTCTGTTATTATTATTATTATTTACCTTTATTTTTATTTTATAAGGTATTTTATAATACCTTATAAAGTATCATAAAGGTAGTTTATAATACCTTTATTATTATTATTATTTACCTTCTGTTGGCGAGGTGCGGTGGCTCATGCCTGTAATCCCAGCACTTTGGGAGGCCGAGGAGGGTGGATCACTTGAGGTCAGGAGTTCAAGACCAGCCTGGCCAGCGTAACGTGGTGAAATCCCATCTCTACTAAAAATACAAAAATTAGCTGGGCATGGTGGTGCATGCCTGTAATCCCAGGTACTCGGGGACAGGGGCAGGAGAATCGCTTGAACCCAGGAGGCAGAGGTTGCAATGAGCTGAGATCATGCCATTGTACTCCAGCTTGGGCGACAAGAGCAAAACTTCATCTCAAAAAAAACAAAAAACCCACCTTTTTTTGTTAAAAACTAAGACACAAACATACATATATACATTAGTCTATGCTACCCAGGGTCAGGATTATCCATATCACTGTTTTCCATCTGTGCATTTTGTCCCACTGGAAGTCGTCAAGGGCAATAACAGGCATGGAGCTGTCAACTCCTGTAGTAACAATGCTTTCTTCTGGAAAACCTCCTAAGGAACCTGTCTGAGATTGTTTTACAGTTAGTTATTTTTTTTAATAGCATAAGTACACTGTAAAATAGAAGGTATAGTATAGTAAATACATAAACTAGTAACATAGCCATATATTATCATTAGCAAGAATACTTGTATGTGCTAGACTTCTGTATGACTGGCAGTGTGGTAGGTTTGTTTGCAGTAGTGTCACCACAAACACATGAGTAATGTGTTGCACTCTGACAATGGCTACGGCATCACTCGGTTATAGGAATTTTTTAGCTCCATTATAGTCTTATGTGGTCTGTTGGTGACCAAAATGCTATATGGCACATGACTGTACATGAAGACAAAGCCACCAGAAGCCTGCTTCCTAGGGCCATGGGCAGAATTGTACTGGACTGGATGCTGGCGGCACACCGTAGCCTTCTCTGGGGGCACCATGAGAACTTGTTGGACCTCTCTGCTGGATTTCCTATAAGGATGCTCATTATCCAACACACTGATGACCCTTTGGAAGAGAACCTGAGGAGTATGTTCTCCCTGGCCTCAGTATCAAGAAATCCATGTGCTTTTTATACAAGTAGCCAACACTTATTAAGCATGTACTATTTACGTATTTAAAATAACCATCTTTAGTGCTCTAAAGCCATTATCTTATTGAATCCTTTTAAATCTTGAGAAGGGATGCTATAGTTTTTACCACTTGACTGGTAGAGTTTTCTCTCTTCCTTTTTGACACCTTTATTCTTGTGAATTTTGAGCCTCATCCATTTCAAGTGTATAAGATTTCATTGCCTGTATTCTGTAAACTACACTCTTGGCTTCAACTTTTCCAATATTCCCTTTACTTCATTGTTGTTATTCTGTTATTCTGTTATTCCCTTTACTTCCTTGTTGTTATTCATTTTAAATTATTTTTATCTAGGTATGGTTTGTGCATCGTTGTAAGCTTCCCTGAAGTCTTTTTAAGCATTGAGGTGGAATATGAATCACTGTTTTATTAATTCATTAAAAGAAGACATCCACTGCATCATTGAGAGAAGTCTCAAAGCTTGTTTAAAAAGCACACCAAAAACAATACTGCTAGACAAAGAGTGATTCTGAGATACAGCAGGGCAGGGTGGGAGTATGAAATGAATGCTCTGTGTTCTTTCAGGAGACAGTTGGGGCCAAGGTAAGGAAGCCGAAGAAACTTGTAGCCTTTGGATAAACTATGAACCCCATTTGCAAAGAGTATTAAGGGTGTTTTTTGGACAATCAATCAAAGTGTAAGTACTGGGTACTTTTGGTATAATTTATCTTTCAGATAATGTAAGCCTATTAAGCAACGTGAACTATAACCAATACATTAGGCACTTCCGGCCTCAACTCCCAGCCCTCTTCTCCAGGGACTAGGGAAACACGCAACCAGGACATGTGTCCTTTTGTGTTCTGTCTGAATCCTCTTGTTCCATCATTTAGATGTCTGCCACAGTCACTGTCTTTATCAGGCCATAGGTTACCAATGGCAGGGATTGCTCAGCCTATTGGTCAGCAAATGCTCATGGTTTGGGCTATAACTAGTGCATCCTCATCAATATTACTCTGGCTATCTATGCTCTGCATTGCAGAGCATTCAGGAAGCCACTTCTCTCACCCATACACGCTGAAAAAAATGGCAAGTGCCTGTTACATTTCTTGCCTCGGTTGGGCATCAGGTTCTCTCTGCCTGATCACTGCATTTTTAGCCCAGCCACTTGCTGTCCCATGGTTGTCTCTGACACCCACCTTGGCAATGAGGAGTCTTTGTTGCCCCTGGAGTTTTGTCAGGAAGAGTAGATTCAAGAATATGCCGAAAAGGGAAAGGCATTGATTGCATCGAATTTTTTAATTTATTAATTCAGCATGTAATTATTGAGCCTCTTGTAGGTACCAGACACTGTGCTGGGCATACAGGGATGAACTCAGCAGCAAAGTCACTCCTTTAATAGAGAGGTTGGGGTGAGCGGGCCTTCAGGAGCTTTAGACTACTTCATGTGCTCATCTCATGGTAATTCCTTCTCTAGATGCAGCCTCCCAAAGAGTCTCCTATTTACTTATCCTCGTTCTCCTGTAAATTACAAATTACTTTGCACAACACAGAAACTTCATACCAGTGGGAAGAAGTGTTTATTACATTCAGAAGATCAGAAGAGGTGCTGTACCAGTGCACTGAGTTACATTGCCTGTAAATTAAATTTGCTGCATTTTTTTTTTTGTTTGGCCGACACAGCAGTTAATTCTTTGTGTGTGTGTGTTTGAATGACTTTAGACAGGCCACATGCTCTGTGATTTGTCATAAGCCCCCACCACTCCCTATTATGGCACATTTAACTATGCTTATTTGCTTTCCCTAATTTCATCTGTGACTTCTGGCCAATACATTCCAGGAAATGGGACTGAGAAAAAGAAGACTTTTGAAAAATTTGTAACATTATAAATGTAAAATTCAGTGATGTAATAAATGTCTATTGGGTATGTGCCATGTGACAGGGTATGTGTTGTAAGACAATGGGGTTTAGAGAAAAATAAAATCATGTGGTAAGTGAAATGAACCACAAAAGTGGCATAGAGGAGGGGGCTGGTAGTTCTTCATTGGATATCTAGCAGTGTTTCACAGAGGATGCTAATGATTTTGGGACTTATTTTGCACCTATGACATGCTATAATGTATATTCTGCAGCTTACCACAGGGTTTTAAATAGAAAAGTGACATAAAGAAGGTAAAAATATAATAATCATAGCAATGGAAAGGAGAATTAGAGAAGGTCAAGACTAATGACAATTATCTTTTGGGAAGTTCTCCTTGAACAATATAGAATGAAAATGAAGTGAGAAGTGTGGGGGGTGTGTGTGGGGGGGTACACAGACATGAGTAAAAGCCTCCAGGTTGTAACAAACAGGGCAAGTGCTCAAGACTGTGACAGCAGTCTATGGAGCTGCTATCTTTGGAGACTTGGGACATAATGCTGGCTCAGGATCTTGGGAACTGCACAGAGAAACTTGGAACCATTTTGCTATGTCTCCCCAGTGCCCAAACTCTAGTAGCACTGGCTGGGCTCTTTTTTGCAGGTTCAAACTTCCAGAGTCCTTTTTCATTTCCTCTATATCATCATCTCTTATATTCACTGTATTCAAACCAGTTCAAAGTCTATTGACTCTACTTTCAAATTGTATCTAGAAACTGGCTTCTCTTCCCTACCTCTACCACTATTGCCATCATCAAAATCCATTGTTTGTTGTCTGAGACAAGTTCCCTTAGGGCTGAGTCCTTGCTCCTCAGACTCCCTGGGCTATGCACCCAGAATGTTCCATGTGCAAAGCACCTGCTCAGTCAGGGTTTGCATCTTATGGCCAGTGATGCTCTAATGACCTGGGGAGATGCACATCTAAAAGGAAAAGTGTTATTTAAATTAAGCTAGTGAAGCTCCTAGTCTAAAAGCTCTAAGATTTGAGAGGAATTTAGCTGTAGTTGAGAGAGAGCAAGGAAAACTAACCAGTATGGTTAAAGAATAGCATAGGAGCATGTGAATGTACAAATTGTATATAACTGTGTTGTCCATTTTGGTAGCATGGGACTATTTAAATTAAACAGAACTACAAATTCAGTGTCTCAGTCACTCTAGTCACATTTCAAGTCCTCAGTGTTGCTAGTGGCTACCATGTTGGATAGCACAGACATATAATCTTTCCATCATAGAAGAAATATCTCTTGGGCATTTCTAGACTCAAGGGAGAAGGTCAAAACTGTGTTCCATTTGGCAAGGGCTTGAACTATGGTGTGGAAAATGCCCATGGGCAGGAGTGCCTAGGCAGTAGTTGTTCAGGTTACCAGAATTAAGACAGATGGGCATATGGGCTGACTGATGTGGTCAGTGGAAGATGAATACCAGAATCAAGTCTACACTGGATGAGGGCATGCCACAGCTTTAGTCATCCAGGCTGGGGATGTTGAAATGGGAACCAGAAGCCAGGGCAGCTGACTGGCCACCTGAGGAACCTCAGGTTCACTCAAACCCCAAGAAAACAGATACCAGTTTTGGGAGTAGGAGACTCCCCTTGGGAAACTGTGTAGAGAGCCTCGCTGGTTCAGGCCCACTGGTGGACGGTCATCTTTATGTGCAGCTGGGTAAAACTGGACATGGCAGGCACCAGCATGGTACTTCTTAAACTATTAAGGTACTTCCCTTGTAATCTCTTGGGAGCCTCCCATTATTTGGGAGGGCTAGATGTTTGCCATGACCTGAGACATTATTTTCTCATAGCTCCAACATTGGAATTCTGCGGGGACACAGGGCAAGATCTCTTGCACTTTATTGACATCCTGTTGAGTGCCTTTTCTGGATCTTCCTCAGTTGTTCATTGCCCTGGCCACATTGAGGCTGTGAGGTGGGCATCTTCACTTCACAGATGAAGCTCCAAAGGATGTTTAACCAGCCTAAGGCCACAGAGCATGCACATAGTTGGAGCTGGGACTCACATTCAGTCTATGATTCCAGTCTTTATTCCATTAGATGGTGGTTGCTCTCTATGGTCAGTTTGAGGATTTCAGGGTCGATCAAGGATCAGATATGACTGTGAGAGGCAGTAAACACAAAACAAGTGTTCTTGGGTGGTGCGTGGACAGGGTTATGTGAAGAGGGAAGTTTCTTTCAGCAGGAGACCTTCTAGAGACAGTGGTGTGAAGCCTTCACCCAGGGGAGAGGGGAACCAAAGAGGGACCACCTGTCTACGTCATGTTGCACAGCAACAAGATGGGAGCTCTGAGAGCCTCGAAGGGCAGCGGCCATCTGGGGTCTTTAGCAGCTGCAGGGCTTATCTCCTCTACAGTCTGCAGATGTTGGGTGCAGTTTTGTGAGGAATGCAGAGTAGATAGATTCTAAATGGCTAAATATAGGCTTACTTTGATTTTTAAAAAAGACTTTGCATTTTTAAGATTTAAATATAAATTTAAAGATATTTAGACTTTATTTTTAATAATTAAAGCAATTGGTTGTGTAAGGATCTGAATTTGGTATTGGCAAACTTTGAGCTAAAGGCCCTAATCTGCCTGTGAAGAAGTAAAGAGCATACGGGTAATTTTAGGAAAATGTCCAGACACCATTCCTGGCCCATTTACATAGCACTCCCCAGGGTAATAAGATCACTGTGTGTGGTTCCACTTTTATACCATATCTGTCATTTTTGAAAACAGGAAATTTCATTTTTATGAGTAATTCTTCTAGGGGATGGACTTCCATCTATGTCTTGAGGAACTTTCTAACACAATAAAGATTAGGATTACACTACTCTGTTGGCATACTTCACTTTCTGATTTAAATTAGGGATGATTTCCTTATCGCTCCTATTTCTGCTTCTGAACTTTTTGAGGATAGATACTGTATCTCCATCATTTCTGATTTCCCATGGCGCCAACATCAATGCTATTTGAAGTGTAAAGATTAAAGCTGTTGACTGACTGCTGGTACCTGAAACCTCCTTTCCACACCTGTGTAGGTGGGTGGGAAAGATGCCCCTGGGGATCTGTTGTTCCTGTCAACACTGGTTGAGGGCTGGATACTGTATGCAGCCAAAGGATTCTGCGTGGTAACTGATGTGGTCTAATAATCTGTCCACATATTTTGATTGTCTTCAGCACCTTTGTCACATCCGGTTTCACTGTTTACCCCGACTCGTGTGAGTGGTGTCACTTAGACGTGATTCTAATAAAAGAGCCTAAGCCTGGATGGGTGTTCAACATCTTTCACATGCCAGGACCCTCGTAAAACACGTTGGTCCAAGTTACCTCATTTTAAGTCTGGGAGGTACATTATTTTACTCATTTTTTTACAAAGGAGAAACTGAAGTCAGAGGACTAATGAGTAGCAGAAAAGGACAGGAATTCAGGGTTCTTACACTTTCAATGTTCTAATTTTGGATTATGTAGAGGAAATGACGTCTGCTTTTACTTGTCCCAGTAGAACTGTGTTATTATAATCTCTGTGCTGCAGGTAAGCATTCGGGGTGTCCCAGTTGATGGCAGTGGCAGCCTGTCTGGAGTGGCCGCTCTGAAGATGTGGCCTGCAGTCGGGGGATGCATGACCAGGGCTGTGGTTCCATGCAGCCAGCAGGAGCTGGGAACAGGTGGGAGCCCCTGCGCCTTCTGAGTTGGTGGGGTGGGAGCCGAGCCCTCACGGGTACAACTGCAACAGGGAGCTGAGGCTGCGGACCCAGGCATCCCTGTGCTCTAGAGCTGGGGAAGTCTCCCTGTCCCTGCAGACTTGGAAGTGCTTGCTCCTGCTGCCTGGCTTCTCCCTGCTCCTGGCGCCCACTCCTATTTCAGAGCAAAGTTGAGACTGAGCCTTTTGGGGCACTTTTGCCACCCGGCCTTTTTGCGTGCACTTGGGGCAGCGCTGACACACCAGCCCCATGCCACTTTGGCTCCATTTGGACTTTGGGTGCAAATGAGCACGGGACGGAGGCTGCAGGGGCTGAGGGTGGCTTGGTGGGACCTGCAGGAGCTCCTCCACAGGAACAGCCTGGGCACCATGGATGACATGATTGATGGTGGCAGGAGGCAGACAGGCTCCTCGGTGGAAAGGGGCAGGTCCTGGTGAAGCACCATCTTCAAGCCAGGGATGGCCTGAAGCATGGGGGTCCAGCTGTCAGTTCTGGGTGGAGTCTGCAACCCAGAGTGAGAACTTACGGTGCTTTTTCTGGCCTGTCCATGGCTGCCCATGGGCCAATCAGCATGCACTTCTTCCCTTCTGAAGCCCATAAAAATCCTGGACTCAGCCAGACTCACAGACACATCAGGACTAGCAGCTGTGGAAAGGAGCTACCCACTTCAGGTCTCCTCCACTCATTCGGACCACCTGCCTGCAGAAAGGAGCTACCCACTCCAGGTCTCCTGAGAGCTTCTGTTGCTCAATGAAGCTCCTCTCCTACTTGCACATCCTCCAGTTATCTATATTCTTCATTCTTCCTGGACTCTGGACCAGATCTTGGGACCTGCTGAATGGCAGGACTGAAAAAACTATAACACAAATAGGGCTGAAACGCATCCTCTGCTTGCTAGGTTGCAGGCAATGAGGAGAAGAGCTGCAGCTTTTTGGGGAGCCCAGATCTAGGGGCTCCCTGAACCAGGGCTGTGACATCCTCTTTGGGGCTCTGTGGTTCCTGGCATCTCCAAGCTTCTGGGCACCACTATATTCTCTGATGCCCGCAGTGGAAGCCACTTGTGGTGCGCCTGGTCCAGTCACAGCCTTGCAAGGAGCTGGTGCCTGTGCTGGTGCCTGGAGCTACCCACCCTGCTGTAGCTGGCATGCCTGGCTGTATGCAGTGGCTGGACCTATTGCTTGCTCACACAGCCCTTGCCACTTCATTCCTGGCTCCCCCTTGGCAGGCATGGGATCCAGGCTGGTAGCACAAGCGAAGTGCAGCCTGTAGGGACAAGTGGGCAGAATGAATGCAGTGGGCCCAAGCAAACTCAGGCAAAGGTGCCACCAGCCACATAGGTTTCCACCTGGAAAAGCAACACCATAAGGATCCTGTGACACAGTAACTTGCCCAGGGTCAAGCCCTGGGATGTACAATGTCCAGGATTAGAACTTCTGTCTTTCCAAACCCAATTCCTATTATTGCCCCACTCTAATGCTCTAAGTCTGAGCAAGCCTTTTTAATAAAAGACAGCCTTTTGAAGAAAAAGTTCAAAGAAATCAGGGGCCTTGCGAAAGCCAGGATTGTTCGATGATGACTTTCAATTTTACCTGCTCCTCTCATGGCCTTGAGCCTTTGGTGAGTCAAAGATGTCAGTTCTGCTTGATCAGTGGACCTAAGTGCAATGCATTGGTTCACGAATGTAACTCCTGGGGGTCTGAAGCAGAAGCTGATAAGATCCTTGTGTAGCTCAGTTGGTGCCCAGGGATATCTTATTGTTTCCATCTCCAAAGAACAGAGAGATCTGGAGAAAGTGCTTTACCTGACTGCCACCATTTTTTTTTTTTCAAACCTGTAAATACAGGGATCTAGGCTAGAGGGTCTTTAAGGTTCTGTTTTGCTTGGAGACTATTTGTAGCATTATAGTCTTGTGCCAAATAGTGATGTTTCCATCAATGACAGACTACAATAGTGGTCCCACAAGATTTAATACTGTATGCTATGCTTAGATACACAAATACCACGTGTTATAATTGCCCACAGTATTTAGTGCAGTAACATGCTGTACAGGTTTGTAGCCTAGGAGCAATAGGCCATACCATACATCCCAGGTGTGTGGTAGGCTCTACCACCTAGCTTTGTGTAAGTGCACTCTATATGTTTGCACAACAGTGACATCACCAAAGGCCACATTTTCCAGAATGTATCCCCGTCGTTAAGTGACGCATGGCTGCATTTAGTAATTCCTCTAACCACTACAGTACGACCACCCTCTGCATATCAAACGGACATTTTTCTTTACTTCTTTTTGTGATCTTAATTGTGTGATCTTAATATTGGCTAGTTCTTTAAAAGCAGTGGTTAAAATCCCTATTTTCATGAGCCCCAGTGATGAGATATTTATATTTGAAATGAATCTCTCTTTTCATTAACCAAAAAGTGTCAGTTATCCCCATATAAAAATACTGATGAGTCGGATTAACTGTCCACAAGTGCTTCCCAAACGCGTTCCCATACAACCATGAAGCAGAAAGTGGAGCTGCTGTAGCATTTACAAAGCAGGAGCTGACACTAGGCATATTTGAACACCATGAGATATGGTATCACTGGGGACAGAGAGTGAGTTTAGTTAATAATGAATGGCATATCCCATAAAATACCATTACACAGTGTTCAGGGTGCAAGAATGATGACATAATTATTAGGAGACTGGGAGATTAAGATATAATTTAAAAAAACATGACAGGGGAGGGTGTAATTGGGGAGACAAAATACACAGGAAGTTTGTAATTTACATGTCAAAATACCTTTTTCATGTTTTGATTGGATTAGACGCTGCCTTTCCACTCCATTTATCCTGGCTTCAATTAGAGGCAGCCAAAATGACATCTCACGTTCATATTCTTGACACACGCTGCTCATGGGCACTTTCTAATGCTAACCGACAAGAAGGGGAAAGGGAAACTCGGTTTTGCCTCTGTCCTGCACTTTTTACTTAACCCTTAATTTGTTTCTAAATGAGCCTGTCACTGAGGTTCACAAGGCTTTGTGCAGAGGATGCAGCAGCCTAGTCTTGGAGGAAGCTCCCCGTCATAACTTGATGTGCTCCAGCCCTCCCTTGAGGGCTTGCTGGAAGACTCTAAAACCAGGCAGGAGAGTGGCAGGTTCCTTTTGGAACAGGATGGGGTGAAGACACATGTTAGGAGCCATGCCACATCATCAGCATCAAGCATTCATGGTGTCAGTGACCATCAAGCATGTCTCCCCAAACCTGAGGATGTGGGGCGGCAGATGCTCCCTGTGATGGTTAATTTTAGATGTCAACTTGGCTGGTCTTGCAATGCCAGATAGCTGGTAAAACATGATCCCTGGATGTGTCTGTGAAGGTATTTCCAGGAGAGATTAGTTTGGAATCAGTAGACTGAGTAAAGAAGATCTCTTTCACCAATGTTGGTAGGTATCATGTAATCATTTGAGGGCCTGAATAGAAAAAAAAAAGTGGAGGAAGATCAAATTTGCACTCCCTGCTTGAGCTGGGACATCCGTTTTCTCCAGCTTGTGGACATCAGAGGTCCTCATTCCTGGGCCTTCAGACCTTTCCCTGGTTATCAGGCCTTTGAATTCAGGCTGAATTAGACCACTGGTTTTTCTGGGTCTCCAGCCTGCAGACAGAATATCATAGAACTTCTTGGTTTCCATAATTGCATGAGCCAATTCATAATAAATCTCCTTCCATATATGTATCTATATCTCCTACTGGCTCAGTTTCTCTGGAAAACCCTGACTAATACTGTCCCCTTATTTCCCTTTGTTCCTTTCCTGCTGGCATTCACCCCGAGGCATCCTGCATACAATCGGTGGGGCCAAATCCTAAGGTTTTCATTTGCTTTGAATTCCTGGTACCTCCTTTTCTCAGGGAGTTGACAGCCCAAGTCCCATCTGAAACCATCAGTGAAGTGTTTACCTTGATTTTCTTTTACTTCTGCAAGTCACATATCTACCTACCTGAAGGCATGAAGTACCCAGCTGGCAATTATAATTACCTGCAAGGTGAAAGATATGATTATATTCTCACATATTTGACGTAAGACCTTATGCTTTGCTTGTATCATCTTGACACTTTTCTTTACTTAGATGCAGTGATGCTTCATCTAAATACATTTCAATATATATTGGCAACAAGCATCCATTTAAGACTTTATATATTAGGAGTGACTGATGAACATATGCCCTTCTACCACTTATCATATGTTGGGCTGCTGTTTTAAGGATCAAGACTTGGCTTAAACTTGAGACCAAACGAGTGTTACCTGGTAGAAGTGATGGGTTCTTCCATCCAGCTGCTCTCTCAGTTCCTTTTACAGCTCCTGTTTCCTGATCTTTGATCATCAGTTTTAAATAGGACATTATTCATTTGAGTCACTGAGTGGTTAATTGGAGAAAGCTATTAAGATGATCAAAACAAATGAACCTTATAATGGGGTTGTTCAATATTCTGGGAAGGCTGCAGAGTGAAAACATTTTGAACAGCCTGATTCTGAATCCTCTTCTGCCATTTACTAATTGTGCTACCTTCAACTAGACACATCCTCCCTGAGCCTCAGTTTCCTCATCTGCACATTGGGGATAATAGTAGTCTAACTTAACATTGTTTAAATGATAAAATGAAATGAAGCATGTTAAATGCTTGTCAGGGAACTTGGCATAACAGAGTATTTGGTAAAGGTTAACAGTTACTTTTTCTTTGTTTTTCAGCCACATGTTCTGACAGTTTCTGTTCATCTGTTTGCTCACGCTGTGCTTGGCATTGCCTTCATCCCTAGTCCCAGAGGACAGCCTTTAGCAGATGGCTTTTCTTTCTTTAATGAGAACTTTCCTCACATGTCCATGGTTTCAACCTTTTTATGGCCTCTAATCTGTCAGGAGGGCAACTCAGTACCCACGTCACTGTGATAACATAAGAAGATGCCTAGGAAAAAATTACATCACTTGACGAAAGTGTAGCAGTATTGCATTAAATTGGGCTTTGGAAACATCCGAAATTTCTGTGCCTGACTGAGGAGGAGCAGGGATTTGCAAAACTTGAGATACTCAGATACCACCCAGGTGTCCCCAGAGAGTTCACACACCTCCTCTGGCCAGTGGAGACAGACTAAATTTAACCCTAGAACTTAGTCCCAGCAAACCTTCTAACATCACACCGCGAGTCTGTCCTGAGCCCCTCTACCTCCAGGTTCCCTGCCTTAGACAGTAATGGAAAAAGGCCCAATACATCAGCTTGAGGAAGCTTCTGAGATTGTGTATTAATCTTCATGATCTCTTGGGTGCAAAGATGAGAGCCGGTCTGCACCACCACACAGGGCAAAACCAGAAGGAGGATTGCGTCTTCTGGGATCTGTATGTTGTATGAAAAAACAAAGAACAAGGACTCCCTTTCTAGAATTTTTGCCAAAATGAAACCACTAACCCTTTCATACTGTCCTGTGATCATAATAGCTACTATTAATAAAGTGCAGTATAAAGCCCTTGAACACACTTATCCTATTTGAGTCTCATAATAAAACTGTGAGGAAAATCATATAGAGATTGTTAATCCATTTTAGACCTGGGGAAATTGAGGCTCAGTAGGGGTGATTACCTTTCTTTGATGAAGCCATATAGCTAAGAGTTGGAAGAAACCACCTAGGGCTCCTGATGCCAAATTCGGTAGCCTTTCCATTAAATCCCATGCCTTGCCTCCTAAGTCATCCATTCTTCCCCAACTTACTACCTAGGCACCAGAGATTTCTTTAACATGGTTACTCTCTGTCTTCAAATTTGGCTTAAAGCAAAAAGCCCACTGAAGCCTGACCATGTGCTTTGAGTGGGCTTGATTCACTCTGAAAGCTGAACAAAGACTTAAAACTACATTGGTTATCAAATTTTGTGTGTTCATTGCTTCTTTCTCTTTAACTAAAATAGTTAACCTCATTATAACCTATTGTTGATTCTAATAGTGTTCAAAATCCTCAACTGAGTGGGGGGAGGGTGTGTGTTAATTTTCTGAAAAAATTGGAATATGGTAAGCACTGAGAGCCATTTTATTCTATCAGAAATTGTAATGACAAAAAGAGCCATTTTATTTTATCAGAAGTTTTAATGACAAAAAATACTCAGTTGAGGAAATATTGTACCAGGATTGAGGAGCAATTCTCTCATTCTTTCTTAGATATTTGCTCAGAATAAATTACTTAAATCTACTTACCTCAATATTATAGATAGTGTTGTGGACAGAGCTGTTGGATTCTTGTAAAAGCATCATTATCCTGATTTTGGAAACTACATCAGGCTTAGGCACAAAATCAATGTGCAGCTACTACTCCTCCCTTCACCCAGGGGAGGACACTGAGACTTGGGGTTTGCATCACTTGTTCACATGATTTCAAAGTGCTGGAGTCAATTGGAACTCAGATACTAAAACCCCAGGGTCAGAGCCTATGTCCCCTATTCCTCAGCCTTCAGTGCAAAACTTTCCACAAGGGCTTCACATTAAGTGACGTTGTATTAACTTGGGCGGGTGTGATGAAAAGGGCTGGCAAAGCCACAGAGAAGGGAAGTCAGGGTTCTCCAGAGTAACATAACCAATGGGAGATGGGAGATCTCTCTCTCTCTCTCTCTCTCTTTCTCTCTCCATCTATCTATCTATAAAGATAGAAAGATTTATGCTAAGGAATTGGTTCATGTAGGTCTGGAGGCTGGAAGCTCAGAGAAGATTTTGCAGTCTTGGCTCCAAAGTCTGCAGGCTGGAAACCAAGGCTGGGATTTCATGTTGAGGCAGTATTGCTTCTGCTTTGGGAATTCTCAGTCTTCGCTCAAGGCCTTCAACTGCTTGGATGAAGCTCACCTGCATTATGGAGGGTGATTTGCTTTGCTCAAAGTCTACTGATTTGAATGTTAATCATATATAACAAATACCTCATAGCAACATCTAGACTGGTGTTTGATCAAACAACTGGGCACCATGGCCTAATTAAGTTGACACACGAAATTAACCATCACAGTGATTGGAAGTTGACCGAAAAAGAACCTTGGTAATACTTCTTACCCAACTAACCTACCCTCCTTTTGAGAGAAGATAAAACAGAAGGAAAAGATAACCTAAGTGGAGTAGGAGGTTAAACAAGATTAAAATTGTCCATAGAAGGGCTTCAGACCTTTCCTTCACACTTCCTTCAATTTGAAGCCCAATCACTAGAGAAATACACACATCATTAACTACCGGAAGCTGCCCACTCAAACCATGCCCAAATCTCAATTGGTACACTTCAAATCATCTTTGTTGACACCAGAGAAATTAAATTAGAGCAGATACACGTGAGCATCACTTGCAATGGACCCATAGTCCTGTTGATGATTTTCTGTGTTCAACTTCAGTTTAGCTTAAGATTTTGACAACAGCAAATGTCACACAACTAAAATGAGTTGGATGGTTCATCACTGATGACAGAGGTGCATGGGGTGGTGGCTGGAGGAGATGGCTAGACTGTTTCTCTATATGCAGGAGGTGACCTGCCGGCCTGGTAGAGCACGCTGCAGGGATATTTGCTTAGATGAGTTTATTTTGTTTTAAAATTATTAACAAATGTAATTATTTTTCAGGGAGCAAAGAATAAAACAAATGTTAAACTCACTTTTATTACTTTTAACTCTACTTCTGACTTTAGTCAATTCACTAAGAACTGGAGCCCCACTGCTTGGTCGCCAGTCCTATCTCTTTTTTATCTACATTTTTCCCTATAGGAGTTATTCAATCCCATTGTTTAACTATCTTGTGCTGGCGACTCATCTGATTATATCTCTGAGGTCAGCCTTCTCCTGGGAGCTCCAAACTTTCATCTAAATGTCTGCTTGAAATCTACATTGGGTCTATGTTTATAGTCATCTCGGATGAAACATCACCCAAAGTACTCTCTTCTCTTCCCCTTGACCTGTTTCTCTTCTGTCTTCCTAGCTCAGTAAATGTCAGTCCATCTATCCTTTTGTTCAATTAAAAACTTGGGAAATCATTGTATTCTTCTCATTAGCCTGCTTGCTACAATCAATCCATTCACAAGTTCTGTTTCTTTTACCTCCAAAACAGATAATTGTACTTCATTCTGTTCTTACTCCTCACCGCACTCCCTGCCAGCTGCCCTCTTTCCTCTCCTGACACTCTGTGCTCTGTGGCAGCCTCTGAGTTCGGCACCTTCATTCTGCATTGGCTCATCTTTCCCTTCTAGAGTCTCCTCTCCATACAGCAGCAGCATGGGCTGAGGAGCCTTCATAATGCACAAATCAGATGGAGCCATCCCCTGTTTATAACACCCTGAGGGGGCTCCCACTGACTCATAAAAAATCCTTCCTCTGACTTCCTCATCAGACTCCCATAAGGAGCCCTTGCCAACATTCCTGAGCTCACATTCACCATTCTCCCTCCTCATTGTGCTACAGCCATGTGGCAGCTCTGAACCTTCCGCAGTTCCTTGAACCAACCTGGGTGCTCCTGCTTCAAGGTCTCTGCATTTGCAATTCCCTCTGTCTTTACCTACTTTTTTTTTTTCTCAAGGCTCGCTCCTTGTCATTCAGATCCCAGTTCAAATGTTGCCTCCTGAGAAAGACTCTTCCTGAACACCCTATCTAAAAATACCTCTCCTAGTCACTGTACTACATGATACATTTGTTTTTACTGCACTTGACATAATCTAAAACTATCTTGTTGATTTTGTTACCACTTTTAATTGTCTATCTCCCCAAACTAGAATGTGAGCTCCATCGGCTGAGGAAGCATGCCTACTCTGTTCATCCTCGAATCTTCGTGGAACCAGGTTCATTGCCCAATGTGTGCAACAGGTCAATATGCCGAGACAACAGGTTGCGGCAGAGACAAAGGTTTAACCATAGGGTTGCCAAATGAGATAATGGGAGGAAACCTCAAATCCATCTCCCCAAGGAGTTTGCAGCTAGGGTTTTTAAGAGTTTTGGAGTGGGTCAAAGTGTGGAGATTGTTGACTTGGTCAGAGTGCAGGCTGAAGTCATGGGTCAGGGAGGTGAAGAAGCTGTGTTCTTATGCTTATTCTGTGCCTCTGTGTGTGTGTGTGTGTGGCGGGTCTTCAAACTGGTTGGCATGCGCTGCTTTGCTGGAATTCAGGATTTGAAAAACATCTTAAGCAATTCTTAAACAAAAGCCTTATTTGAATGTGAGAAATCCTATCTTTAAAGCCTCATGATTCTAACATCAGAAATCCTATCTACAGGAACAATAAGGAAGCAAATGGCCAGTATCTAGTGTTACGTGACTTTTGGTTGCAAGAAAGTGGATCAAAGTGTGGTTTGATTAATGCTTAATTACATTTCTGTCCAGAATTCTTGTTAACCCTGTGAGGATGGCTTCACTTTCTGCCTGAAACAGTGACTGGCATACTTGTTAAATATATGAATAAATGAACAGAGGGTTGATTATCTGGTACATCTATGTTCTGCCTGTGCCTGGAACTGGGAGTATGAGATGAAAGAAGGTATAGCTCCTTCTCTCTTCCCTCAAGGAGCTCATATTTTAATAAAATTTTATAGGCATGTGGAAATATATTTATAGTCAGTATGAACCTACTATTTTTGCTCCACATTTCAACCTTAAAATTTATAATAACTCATACATACATTCAGTACTTCAGTAGTTCGTGTTATTTTAAATTATTTAATAATTTTAAGACTGAAAATAAGCTACTTATCTCACTGGGTTCTCCCAATAGGCAGCAATTGGTCCAAAAGTGACAGTCCTTTCTTTGACTTTGATTTTGTGTGTGTGTTTGTGTGTGTGTGTGTGATTAAAGATTGCACCATTGCACTCCAGCCTGGACAACAAAAATGAAACTCCATTTCAAAACAAACAAACAAACAAAAAACCAAAAAACCCACTAAGAGTTACTAAAGTTCGATGTTCATGAGTTGAAATCAGCATGTTGCTTGGAGTTTCTGATGACTTTAATTCACTAAGTTTGGATGTTATTAAAAAAGGATGTGGTAGATACATATGCACTACCATGGAAAGATTTCCAAGTTTTCTTATTAAGAAGAAGCAAAGATGCTGCAGATTAACATGTGAATAAACCTCATTTATGAAAACCTCACACCCTTCGCACTGTGCATTTGTGTGCAGGAAACTTTCACTGGGGAGTCAAGTGCATTGTGGGAAAAGGTCAAGGAAGACTTTTCACTCTCCAGAGTTCTGTCTTAGTTGAAGTTTATTAAATGAATAATATTCACAAATTACTTTTGTATTGGAAAAAACATTTTGATGTGCAATACTAGCCATGTTGTAGATCTCCTATGTGTGAATTCTCAGGTGGTTGAAATTCTCCCAGTTTGGAAAACCTTGTATTCTAAGTGTTGTATTGAGTAGTTCTCATCTCATGTTTCAGTTGATGCTGCTTTTTACTTTTAATTGCAATTTGCTATAAATTTTGTTGGTTCTATCAATTTAGGTTGTTGTGTGTTCTGTTTAACTCCATGATATACAGTGATGTGTTTTTGCATCAGTGGCATTTTGGGGTTATAATTTTCCAATAACTAGACTTCAAGACTTTTACTGTGGTTTGACTGTGAATATTGTGTATTCCAATTGCTTAAGCAGATGTCTATATTATGTTATGTTATATTATATTACTTCACATCATATATGTTAGATTATATTAGTGTATTAGTCCATTTTCACCCTGCTGATAAAGACATACCTGAGACTGGGCAATTAACAAAAGAAAGAGGTTTACTTGGACTCACAGTTCCACTTGGCTGGGGAAGCCTCATAATCATGGTGGAAAGCAAGGAGGAGAAAGTCACATCTTACAGGCAAAAAAAAAAAAAAAAAAAAAAAAAAAAAAAGAAAGAAAAGTAAAAGAAAAAGAGTTTGTGCAGAGGAACTCCTATTTTTAAAACCATCAGATCTCATGAGACTTACTCACTGTCATGAGAACAGGAGAACAGCATGGGAAAGACATTCCCCCATGATTCAGTGATCTCCCACCGAGTACCTCCCACAACATGTGGGAATTACAGGAGCTATGAGATAAGATTTGGGTGGGGACACAGAGCCAAACCATATCATTCAGTGACTACCTAGCACATTTTCCACTGGAAAGCGGGATTGACAACGTCAGGAGGGCAAATGGGTTATGGGTGTTCAGTCGCTCAGGGGGCCTCAAACTTCTTTAGTCACTGCCCAGCAATCCTCCATGTGTGGGAAACTGTTCTTTATGGGGCCAATCCATTTTTGGTGCTTAAAAGCTTAACAGGTTGTTTGAGAATATTTTTACCTACAAGTTTAAACCTGGAAGCCTACTCAGAATGCCAGGTCACTGTATCACTGTAGCTTTAAAACAATTCTGAAGAGATTTCTTCTTATTTAGAGTAAAGCTATCAGCCTAATTTTATCACATAGTTATGTATTTAATGAAGTAAGACTGCTAACAAATGAACACGTCTGTTAAAAGTTATCCTCCCAGCTTCATTTACACACACACACGCACACACACACACACTCATCTCAAAATAAAATATTTACTATATAAGGTATCTCAAGAGATTGTTTGGATGCTGATCTTCCCCTGTTCTCTCTCTGGTCTCAGTGAAGCCTCACAACTACTCCACCTTCACCTCCAGAACTATGATCATTCCTTGCGTTTCTTTAAATGCTTTATTTAATCAAATATTAATTTTTAATATTTACAACGTTTTGTATATGTCTTGGCCATTTGTATGTCTTTTCCTTGAAGTTTTCATATTCTTCAAGTGTTTTTATGTTAGATTGTTCTTTTTCTCACTTATAGGTAAGAGATTTTTCTATTAATGTCAGAAGCCTTTTGTTTATCATATACATGGCACAGACTGTTTCTCATTTTATTTGAGGCAACATTTTAATTTTTAAAGTATGAAATATTTTAAACAATACACAAGCAAAAATAATGCTGTAGTATATCTTTACATACCCATCACCAGCTTGTGCACTTGCTGACTGATGGCCAGTCTTGTTCCTTCTTAGACCCACATCCAGCCACACCCACCTCTCTGAATAATTTTGAAGCAAACTCTAGATATCAGCTTATTTCATGTGTAGCATTTGATCATGTATCTCTAAAGGTAAATCTTTTTTATAAACATAACTATCACACTGTTGTCTCACCTAGAATCTGACACTAACTACGCAGTCAGTTTTCAGATGGCCACATAATTTTTACAGTGTCTTTGTTTGAATTATGATTGGAATTATATCTTCACTGCAATTGATTTTATGCTATTAATTCTTTTTTACTCTATGGGCTGTCGCGCTCTCTCTCTCCTTACAGTTATTTAATGACAAAACTATATTGTTTGTCCTGTAGAAATTTACACAGTTTGGATCAGTCTGGATTTTTCTGATCGTATCCTCAAAGTACCCTTTAGATGTCCTGGATGTATTCCCCGTAGTTAGATGTAAACAATTGATACAATTGGTATTTTATTTGTCTGACTTTTGCAAGACAGACTCATAGTTAATGTTGGTGTCTCTCTCAGGAAGCACCTGGGTCTGGCTGGCTCTTTCTGTAATGTCAGCCACCCTCATGGCTGATCATTGTTTTCATCCTTCATTGCTTCAGAGTGATGAAATGCTGAAGTTTTCATCCTGTTATTTCTCTTCCTTTATTAGCTAGAATACTTCTGTATGGAGAAATTTCTTCTTATTAGTTACTTGTTTCCCCAATGATACAGTTTCATAGGAAAGTCAAATGTGTAATATTTCTCTTTACTTGCCTGTTTTCAAATAATGACTTAGCTATCTATCATTCTCAAGAGGTGACCAAGGAAATTTTTTCAAAAAACTTGATTTTGATGTAACTCATGAATTTCAACACATTTTAAGTGCTTCAATTTATTGTAATTATTATTCTTATTGATATACAAACATGAAAATTCACATAGCAGTCATCTAATCTGTAAATTGAGGTCATTTACCACATTTATTACATGTGACTACATGGTGATATTTGAGACATGCTCAAAATAGCAACGTAAGTTCCTCTTTCTTACACTTTAAAGTCAAAATTCAAAAATACCTTGAAAACAGCTGATCTTATGAAAGAACTCCATATATTAGAATATTAAATTTTCTTTTTAAAATATCTATTTTGATGGTACAACAAAAATTTAAATGCTGGTTTTCATTTGGCTCCCAAACCAAACAGTATATAGTTTGGCATTTGTTTTATTTTCTATGTTGAAAAATCTTGCGGCCTTGCAGCTTTCCAATTTTTCAGAATCTTTCAAATGGATCTTTTTTTTCTACTTTGCATCCTGCAATAATAAAGAATAAAAAAGAATGTCATGTGATTTTTAAAAATACTATTGTGAAATGTATACATAGAAATGTAAATATGCATATGTGTAGTTGGAAGAATAACAGAATGAACACCCATGAGTCCATCATTAAGGTAAACAGGATTTGAGCAGTGCCTTGGAGCCTCCTAGTACCTCCTTTTCCAGGCAAGTCCCGCTACTCTCCCATCCCCACATTTTGTGTCAAGTATCTCTGTAGATTTCTTTATATTTTAACCACCTAGGTATATATTGAAAAACAATACGCTGTTTGGCTTTGAATCGCCATGTAGCAAGCACAGACCAAATTACACAAGGACTAGGCATTTTTGCCTTTCTTAGAAACTTCTCTTTCCTTTGCATTTTCACAAGAAGACAAGAAAGGACTTCAGCAATCTCAGTATTTCAGTGTAAGATTTCTTTTTTCTTTATTAAGTTAAGAACATTCACCTTCTCACTTAAAGATAGCACTTTATAGTTTCTCTCTGGCATATTTGAATTTCCAGTATCACTAATCTTGCATTTTGGAGCCATTACTAAGTAAAATAAGGGTTACTTGAATTCACTGTGACACCACAACAGTGAATCTGATCCACTCTGCAGACAGCTCCTAAGTGGCCAATGGGCCGGGGAGCATCTATAGCGTGGAACCACTGGACAAAGGGAGGGTTCATGTTCCAGCCAAGGACAGTGAGGAGATTCCCTCATGCTACTCTGAACAGCATGCAGTTTAAAAGCTATGAATTGTCTATTTCTGAAATTTTCCATTTAATATGTTTTTGGAACATAGTTGACCATTGGTAACCAAAATCATGGAAACTGAAACCATAGGTAAGGGGGGATTTTTCTCTTTTGTTGTATCATGTAAATATAACACATTTAAACTATTTGTCTTCCTATTTTTTCCCCCTGTTTTTTCCACCCTGTTTATAGGGCATGCCATTGGTGGTACACTTTACAGTTATCAAATACTGAGGCTAGATCATGAAGGAACTAGACGATGAATGGACATTATCCCTGGATGCTGGTCTTGGACACACATGCCATAACCATAATCCTTCAGGTTGTCCAGCTTCTGGAATGGGTATGATTTTGGTTGTATGTTGGAGACGTGCACTGTGTTCAGCAGGCAGTGTTTTTGATCTTTATAAATTAAAGTTTGCTAGGAAGAGCATATACTGATGCAAGAAAGTCAGAGAATTGGACTCTAGGAAACATTTGTCAGTATTTTTACCCATTCAACATATTCATGCCCTTTCTACCTTTGGGAGGTTCTCTACTTCATCAGTCAAGATGGGAAGCAGCAACCCACTCCAGCTATAGAAACAGAAGTGACAGAGCTTGTTTTCCCAGCCTCTCTTTCAGGGAGGATGGTGTGCTGTTATGCGACTTTGGCTCTGCCAGTCAGATACATCCATGCCAGGCATTGACTCAGAAATGAGTGGTGCAAGGAAGCAGAAGCTTTCTTGGGATTTATTTTGGTGAGAATGTCAACTGTTGCAGTAGCTATATCAGTTCCAGAAGCAGCATCAGTAGCTCTTTCATCAGAGGGACATCAGTACAGGTGGTGTGGTCCTTTACTGAATGAGATGTTCTGTGGTTTGAATTTGGACATTGCTATTTGCCTTGTAGTCTCTTATTATTGCTCCTCAGACCATGAAAATCCTTTGATAGATTTGTTGACTTATTTGCTTAAATTAGAGGAAATTGGTTTGTTTTGCTTGCAACTAAGAACCTGTTTGAAAGATATCAATGGGCAGCAATTGATAGTCCTCTGCTGTATTATAGGAAACTAGCGTCACTGCTAGAGAATTCGTTTCTGTGTTGATTAATGGTCATGTGCTTATTACCAAGTAAGTTAGCAAACAATTATCATGAAAAAGCACAGAACTTTCTTACTAGGTTGGAAATTAAAATTCCAGGCCCCTAATGCCCATCTCACATTTGGCTATTGGCTTTATTTTTAATGCCAATCTTTTCAAAGTAGAAGAGTATTTGCAACTAGAAAACCACGAGTACAGTGGTTGTGCTGGAAGCAGCATCCTTGTGGTGTCAGGGGACAATGTTTGTATCACCAGATTGCAGATGTCTCTCTGGGCCAGGCATTGGCTATGGTTTCCAGCAGGGCCATGGCAGAGGCACATGGGCTGCCACTGCATGCAATTTCACATGTGTTCATGTGCTGGGGAAGGATAAAAGAGCAGGCAACTTTGACTGAATGCATTTGTGATATCAAATGGAAGATCAATTCGGATTTTTTTTTTTTTTTTTTTTTTTTTTTGAGGCGGAGTCTTCACTCTGTCGCCCAGGCTGGAGTGCAGTGGCGCGATCTCGGCTCACTGCAAGCTCCGCCTCCCGGGTCCGCGCCATTCTCCTGCCTCAGCCTCCCAAGTAGCTGGGACTACAGGCGCCCGCCACCGCGCCCGGCTAATTTTTTGTGTTTTTTAGTAGAGACGGGGTTTCACCGTGTTAGCCAGGATGGTCTCGATCTCCTGACCTCGTGATCCGCCCGCCTCGGCCTCCCAAAGTGCAGGGATTACAGGCGTGAGCCACCGCGCCCGGCCCAATTCGGATTTTAAAATAACCTGGGATATTTCAACCTAGTTTGCACAACTATTTGAGGTTCCGAGATAAGAGTGTGAACATACTTATCTCTGGGTAACCAGATCAGTAGAGAGTGTCATGCTTGGGCTACAGTATTTTGTTCTACTCCCAGCCTTAATTTTAACAGATTTGAGTCTCATTATTAGGACTTTCTCTTAGCCCTGTGCACATTTCTCACTGACGTTTCCACAATCCTACTTCAAGAGAATACATGTCACCCTCAAGTTGTTTTATTTCTAACTTATACTTATTTTAATAAAAAAGTGGGGGGCTGACTCACTTATAAGGCATTTAGCTTTCTTGATTTGAAGAGAAATTAAAAAGCCATCTGCATACCTGTGGTACTCTGTGGTCAGAGTCTAGTCAGCTAAAGAGAATGCCAAAGGGTAGACATTAGTGCTTCAAATATCAGCAGTGGCCACTCAGAAAGGAATGATTTACAACGGACACCAAGCTAAGCTCATATTAGGTGGGCTCTGTCATTTACAACAATCCTATAAGCTCAGCCTACGTAACCTCCAAGTGTGTAAAACTGTGACATTGTGTGTGTGTGTGTGTGTGTGTGTCTGTGTGTATATATATATATTTTTTTTACCCAAAGACTCTCAGGTAGGAGTGAAGGTCAATATGCATGGGTTTATTTCCCCGCTTTTGTGGAAAAGTGTGTGATCTAATGTCTTACACAAATGATCAGGTTTTGCCTCCTACAATCTTAACCAAGCTGAAGCTCTTGGTAACTGTGTTTAATTTTCTCACTAAATCCATGCTTGTTTAAAAACTGCTGCTTCATGCCTCAGTCCTGCTGAATTAGCTCTTCTGATAAAACAACCAACCAAACAAGTCCTCTGAGCTCTGGCACCAACTTGCCTTTTGGGCATTCACTCCCAGTGCTGTCCAAATGCCACTCATGGCATTTCTGAAGAATTCTACACCTAATCTTGGCCTTGAACAAACCCCACATTTTCTTCTGTGTCTGCTTGAGTTTCCACCTCTGCCACCACATAGGGACCATGGCCAGAAACCCTACTCCAAAGAAATGGGTGGTTGTCACTCCTGTTCCTGGATTGGATGCCGCAGTTGGCACTGCCTGTACGTCTATACTGGAAGCGCAGACACTGTTGCCTCCAGAAACTGGAAGTCACTGTAACCACCTTGACAGTTTTGGTTGTGCAGGTTCCCGATGCTTAGTGGCACTCCCCTCATAGTCAAAGTCCATGGAGGGCATGTGATTGGCAGAACCTGAGTACTGGGCCTGCACCCTCATGCAAAGGAGGCTGGGGAAGTGAGTGTCCATCCACCTGGGCTTCTATGGTGGGGGTGGGTTCTGCCTGAAAAGGAAAGAGAAATAGGAACACACTTCTGAACCAGAATTGTGGTCAGAGTCTAGTGAGCTAAAGAGAATGCCAAAAGTAGACATTAGTGCTTCAAATATCAACAGTGGCCACTCAGAAAGGAATGATTTGTAATGGACACCATGCTAAGCTCATATTAGGTGGGTTCTGTCATTTACAACAATCCTATAAGATCAGCCTAAGTAATCTCCAAGTGTGTAAAATACTGACATCATATATAAGAAACCAAGCACTTCTGTTGAAAACGTGATGGTATCTTTTTCCATGTGTCCCATAATTTAAAACACTTGGTGAGGTTTAAAACCCTGTAGGATGTAGCATTATGGCATAGGCTAGAGAATGCATATGGGGCAAGGAATTTGAGCCCTGAGATTGAGCTGTGATTCTGTTATAAAATTGGCATGATATGGAAAAGTTACTCTTCTAGTTAGTTTTCTTGCTTTCGAATTGAGCAATAACAACTGTGTGAGTAAAATGAGATAAGAAAAGTGGAAAAAGTTTATAGGCTTTCCAGAATTCACCCCTGACCCCCAGCTTGGCCTGCACATTTTTTCAAGCTCAAGTAGCTGTCCCTTCTCCCCTAGACTAAGGTGTTTCTTAACTGGGACAACAGAGGCAGATGCTAAGAGTTCTGAGAGTCCTTGGTAAGAAAGGACTATTTGATGTGTGGGGTGGAGGTTAGAGAGGGGAAGAGGACAAGAGCCAGAGAAGACTTTACTGAGGGCCCACATGTGACCTTTTGTCTCCTTTACCAGCCATCCAGGGCCCTGAGTGGAAATTCCTCATTCCTGAGCCCATTAGATGGGGGCAAGAGTACCTTCCTGCGTGATCCAGGGATCACAGCCCTAGCCAAAGAAGAGACAGACAAGGAACCTCACCCTTTGGAGGAGACTCCCTGTGCACGCTGTGACCTTGCAGGCTCTTCCTGCAGAATATGTTACCTTATCCTCTGGCACTCAGCTCAGGGCCTCTTCTCCAGGAAGCCTTCACTGATGAATGCTCCATCAGTGTGGTGATAACAAACATTCCCAACATCTCAGTGACTTCAAACAACTAAGACTTATATTTTGCTCAAGCTTACAGTACATGTTTGTTGCTGGGGGCTGGAGCTTTTTCTCTAAGATGCCCTTGCTCTGCCCAGCTGGCAGGGGCTCCAACTCTGTGCCTTGAGAGTTACTGAGGCAGGCACTGCTCTTACAGCTTCTGCTCTGGTGTGGCACTCAGCACTGCTGCTCACTTTTCATTGCAGAGTAAATCATAAGGCTGCTGCATCCTCAAGGACAGGGAAGCAGGACCTTGCCGTGTGCTTTGAGGGGGTGAGACCGAAACTATGGGTGAGCTGCTTGGATGACCCATGGTGGCTCTTTTCCATGCTTTGAACATCCTATTGATATAGCTATCCCAGGCCTTTGCACAGCCTTTCCTTCTCTTTCTGTGTGTCTGTCTCCTCCATTAGCCCGGAAGTCCACTGAGGGCAGGCGTTGTGTTGTTCTGGCCTCTTTTCCTAGTCTGCAGAGTGGGGGAAATTTGCCCAAGCCTGGTCATCTTTTGTAGCCATTACAGGCTTCATTTGAGATCTTTTTTTTCCCAGAGACATCTCCAGACTTTTCCAGAGGCTTCCGTGTTTCTTGGCTTCATGGTCCCCAGGCTGCCCTGGGTGAGAACAGTTGACTCGTCTGCACTCTGCCGGTCAAGGGCATCTCGTCTCCCCTATTCCAGGTGAAGCTATTTTCATCTTGGTCCCAGGAGCTTGTCCTCATTTTCTGAGGGGACAGAAGAGGAACTGAGAACCCAAATACTTTGTGCAATACAGGCTCTCCGGGTGTCAAATACCCATAAACCCATTGCATCCCGGCCTCAAGGTGGTGGTATCTACCTCTCACTCTCAAAGTAAGCCCTACGCTCCAAAACTCCCTTGCTGCCTGACTGCAAACAAAACTTGACCCCTGTGGGGAGAGAACCACCCCAGAACTTGGTTTCAGGGAGGCCCTCCCCATTTTGCACAGGGAACATCTGGAAGCCTGTATGGAGAAGGAGGGCTGGTTAGCCATCAGCTCAGCTGGGGCAGTGTTCCCTGACCTGTCAGCTCTTCCCCTTCAGACCCCAGAGGATAGAGAGGGTCAGCTGGCAACCTCCACTGAGCCTATGAACCAGTCCCAGGAGCTTCTCCAGCAGGTGTTTGTCTTTAAGCGGAGATGTTTCCTGGATGCCTCACTCCTTTGCCTCTCAAGGGTGAATGCCAGGATGAGAGGGAGCCCCCAGTCCCTGCCCAGTGACAGGGAGTGCTGACTTCAACACTGGGTCCTGCCAGTTACCAGAGAGTCCTTGAAGAAAAAATCAAGAGGAGAAAGGCCCAAAAGAAAGAAAACACAATGAGCCAGATAAATTTCATCTGGCAGATTGCTTCAAGATGAAGACCAACCAGAGAAAATATTCCCAGGAGTTAAAATACGCAAGCACAACGTTTTAGATACCAATGATGGCGATTTGATTTCTCTTCATTTCTGTCTTCACATTGCTGACAACTCCCCTCATTGTCTTAAATATGGATTGCCAAAGTCAATTAAATATGCAAGAGGAACAGTGTACATTTTAGAGGAAAGTAATTATTGTTACACCTTAGAGCAGCTTAATGAATACATTAATAAACGATCCTTCGCCATGTTTTTCTTTTCATAGCCATCAAAATCTTTATAAAACCTACAGCACAATACATAACATCTCGTTACAAGATTTGCTTTTAAAAAAATCAATGCATACCTAAGTTATTTGTGTCAAAACTCATTTATTTTCACAATAACACAGACTGTCAAACCTGACATCCTGCTAATAACATCCAGTGCATTTGCATATTATTCAAATATTTCCTTTTATGAAACGGGGACTTTTACTCATACCGCTCTGCTCACCCATGCAGCATGCATTTGCACATTAACTCAGTTCACACAGCCAGAGAAGGGTTACCTGTGGCAACTAATTATGCCACCCTTTATGCATATTAATGAGTCTTGTGAGCAGCCACCCTCTGTTCTGCAGAGAGGAAAAACAATTCCAACCTAAATGGGAAACCGATTACAGGCAGAATACCAGAGAGTCGGAGAGCAATATTTGATAATTTCCCATTTTTGATGTCCCTAGGTGTATTTGTTTTTCTTCTGCTGCTGTAGAAAATTACCACAAACTTGGTGGCTTACAACAACACAAATTTATGACCTTACAGTTCTGGAGGTCAGAAATCCCACCTGAGTCTCAGGGGACTGAAATTAAGATGTGGGAGGAGGTGAGTTCCTCCCTGAAGGCTCAAGGGGACAGTGCGTTTCCCTGCCATTTCCAGCCTCCAGAGGCCTCTCTCTAGTCCTTGGCACCGAGCCTCACATTTCAGAACCAGCAAGGGGATATGGAGGCCTTTTCAGACTACCCCTGTCTCTTACTCACCACAGCCAAAAAGTGTTGCCCATTTTTATTCTCATGTAACTAGATTGGACCCACCGGGATAGTTCCAGATACGCTCCTCGTCTCCAGGTTCTTAAGCTTGATCACATCTGCAAAGTCTCTTTTGCCACGTAAGGTAACATACTGACAAGTTCCTGGATTAGGAGGTGGACATCTTTTGGAGGGAGGCGTTATTCTGCCTATCACCCTAGATCTTTTACATCCAACTCTGTTTGAAGAGGTCAAAGAAAATGCTGAGTAGGGTCTCCAATTTCCTTGTGGGTTAATTGCTCATTTTCCTTTTTTATTCATCTCCCTCATTGATCTTTCATTCACTTTCTTCTCCTTCACCTGTAGATCCTCTCCTTTCTTTTCTCTGTCCCCACCCACTTCTTCTATTGCTTTCTACCTGTTTCTCCTTTTTAGTTTTCCTTGTTATCCACAGGAACCCACAACACCCCATTTGAGGTGACAGCCCTTGCTGTGCATCCACTCTGTCCTGGCTCTGTGCTCCACGCTTGCTATATCTCCTTTAAGTTTTGCTTGCTAACATTGGTTGCCCCACTTCATTTCTCTCTTTGTTTTTAAAACTTTTCTTAGAGTTTATATTTAAATATTTGAAGGACTTCAAAACTCACACTTGTTTAGTAATAGTATCGGTTCATGGAATCTACAAAATATATCTAAACATATAAAATTTTCCCAAAAAGTTAATGAACCCCAAATTTACAGATTCATTAATTTTTCTACCTGTGGCACAGGGGACTTCTCTGTCTTCATTCTCAGACTCCAACTTTAAATATACTGTGCGATGAAATGAAATGTGACTTCCTGGAGAGTGTCTAGCCCGAGGAGATGGCAGAGGTGCTGTCTGGAGAGAGGTATCACTACCAGAAATGGGTGTATGAGCAGCTATTTGTTTTTTTCAGGAAACCAGGAATTGTAAAATGCACCCAGCACAACTGACACAGTGTTCAGGAGTATGAGCTGGTTCTCAGGGCCACCATGGTGGCCCCTGGGTGGACAGCAAGTGTTCCTTAGATGGCATGACAATGTAGTTTTGCTGCTCACCTTGTGAAGGGGCAGAAGCCTGCTGTGCGGGCATGGCCAGGCCATCCAGGTACACAGAGGCTCCTCATTACCTGTGCTTTGAGTGCACTGGGAACATTTGAAGTGAGTGGCCTATGCCCAGCTTTAAGGACACAGAAGGGAGGACTTCATCAGCTTTTCCCACCTCTTTTCACTCTTCCATTTTTCAGCCTAAACATGTTGATCCTCTGTGTGGTAGACCTCCAGCCCCAGCCCCACCAAAGACAAAGCAGAGGGACTACAAAGACAAAGGGAATGGAATGGACACCTTGGAGTCTTGTCTGTCTGCCCTGGAAGCACTCTAGATACCTACAGACACATCCCTTACAGGCCACCATGGATTTCTGCATCTATTAGCCTAGATACTGCCTCCAGGCTTGATGAAGGGAAGGGCCAGTGTTAGTGCCAAGAAATCAACACCCCAGGAACAACCCCCAGCCAGTGAGGGATAAAAGCTGGTGAATAAATATCCTATTTTTCTCAGCTCTCAATGAGTCAGTTCAGGGGCCTGCCTACACTGGCTCCTAAAGGTCAATGGGTTGAACCCTAGTTGCCTGCAGTGACAACTTGCTCTGCTCCTTCCCTTGTCTCACTACCTCGCTTCCTCACAGTGCTTCCTGGGGTAACCTTGGGTCTCGGGGTCTATGTGATGGTTAATTTTATGTGTCAACTTGCCTGAACTAAGGGGTGCCCAGATGGCTGGTAAAACATTATTTCTGGGTGTGTCTGTGAGGGTGTTTCTGGAGGAGATGAGCATTTGAATCAGTGTACTGAGTAAAGAAGATCTGCCCTCACCAATGTGGGTGGGCCTCATCCAATTTGTTGAGGGCTGGAATCGAACAAGAAGGTGGAGGAAGGGTAAATTCCCTCTCTCTTCTGGAACTGGAACATCCATCTGCTCCTGCCCTCAGACATCCAATCTCCTGATTCTTGGGCCTTCACACCCAAGAACCAGTGGCCCTCCTGGTTCTCAGGCCTTTGGTCTTGGACTGGCTTTTCTGAGTCTCTACCTTGCTGATGGCAGATTGTAGGACTTCTCAGACTCAACAATCATGTGAATGAGCTCCCACCATAAATAAACCTCCTCTGCCATACCTCTTTAAATCCTTTTGCTTCTGCTTCTCTGGAGAACCCTGACTAACACAATCTGCTTTGGGGAGAATCCAGAATCCAAGAGGAGGCCTGAATTCTGTGCTGAAGAAGTTCAGGGAGAGAGGAACATTAGCAAAGGGGTGGAGGGTGATGCGAACCATGTTGCGGGGCCCAGAAAAGGAAGGGTGTACACTCATGGGCTTCTCCTAGGTCCTCTGACTCTTTCAGCAAATCTTACTCCTTTCTATTTAAAAAGTGTCCCATTTTAGAACCGCTAGCATGGAACTAGCTTCCCCACTTTGCAAAGGCCAGAGACCTTGCTTCTCACCTCCAGGGGACAGAAGGTAAGAGCAGAAGGTGAGGAGGTCTGATCAGTAGCCGGCCCCATTCTCACACCAGGGGTAAAGACTGGATGGGCAAAAGCAGAGCCAAGCCTTTTTTGCAAGAAAAATGAGCAGTGACTATCCAAGGCAGAAATCCTTTCCCTCCACATGCTGACAATCTGCTCTCACTCTCCTGAGGCTGCTTCCAGTTGTCCCGCCCCAGGTGCAGATTTTAGCTGTGACATTGACTCTCTGACCTGGTGGAAGAAATTCAGACTGCCTGCCGTCCCTCAGGGGTGCATTCCTAAGCTCTACAAGAAGTGCCTACAGCAGGGAGCCTCTATTTTATGAAACCGCAGCTGCCTTTGAAGTAATCCTGGCCATATCAAATTCGGAAGCTAATCTGATTCCAGAAGTATGGCCAAATCTCTGCTTAAAATTCCACTGCAATTGTCAGGGACTTGAATCTACAGAAATAATCTCAAACCAAAGGAGAATTTATGACCTTGAAAGTCATAAATGCAGGTACAACTCACTTTATTGCACCTCGCAGATCCTTACATGTTTCCAACTCTTGCAAAGATACCTGACTTGGCCAGATCATAGAGAAGATCTTCTTTCTTTGAATGGGGGCATGGGTAGGATCACTGAGAAGAGCCTATGCTTTTAGGAGGAGATATAATATCAGTTCAGTTGGGTGGACATCAAATCTTCTTGGGCCACAGCTGTCTGAATGCCCTTTCAATCTTGCTGGGACAGGGAAAGGCCTATCCTAAGTGGTTGCTGAAAAGACCACAAGACAGAAGGTTAGAGCAGGGATTCACCCTGGTGGTGTTGGGGAGGGGAGAGAGGGAGCATGCTTTTTCCAGGAGGCCTATGTCAGGATGGCGGGTGGACGTGCATGTACATTGGGAAAAGTGGAAAAAATATGTTCAGAATGTGATTTACAATATCAATGCAAATTTCTGCTTTCCAACTGGTAGAATTTGAAGGGATTTCAGAATCTTGGGGATAGGGTATAGAGTTTTTATATTTGTAAAAGGGGCAAGGATCTAAAAAGAGATTGAGCAGGAAATCAGGAAAAGTCAACACATTGTACGATGATTTCTGAAGTTAGGAATAAGAAGTGAGTGGAAAAGAGACACTTCCAGAATAAACAGACAGTGGAATGAGTCTGGGGTGAGACTGCTAATAAAATTCTTCAAGACTTAGGAGGGAAGAGAGCGCCACCTCACCCCAACCCTACTCACAAGGAACCAAATTGAGGAGGTCTCTTGCTTAGTGTGGAGTTACAGGTAAGGTGGAGAAGCCATTTTACCTATAAATGTTCAGCTTTTGTTCATTCATTCATTCACCCACTCCAAAAGGATTATTGAGAACCTGCTGTGCCCTGGACATTGTGCCTGGCACAAGGACTATGCTGATCAGCAAGGCAGATGAGCAGTTGCACATCAAGGGAAAGATGGACCCTTGTCCACTGATACAGTGTGATGCATAAGGACAGCGGAAACACAGGTGTCTGTGGAAATGAAAAGCAAGAAGAGGTCACAAATAAGCTGAGGCCTGGAGCATGGAAAGAAATTGCCCAGGTAAAGGGGATGGGGGATGTTCCAGGTAAAGTGAGGACCCTGTGTAAAGATCCGGTCTAGAGGGAACATGGGACATTCAGAGAGTTTCAGTAAGTATGACTGTGGCTTGGACAACAAGAAGGGCAGTGGCAGGGGTGGGCTGGGCAGATAAGCAGGGCCTCATAGGCCATGCTAAGCAGTTTGGACTTGATTCTCAAAGCAGTGGAGCCCACCAGGCAGAAAAGTGATGGATTAACAATAATTCACATTTGCTGAGTGCTTACAAAGCTCCAAGCTCTCTACTGTGTACTTTTACTGTTATTATCCCATGTGCCCTCAAAACCCTATGTGGTTAGAATAGTGACTCTGGTTTAGAAGATAAATGATCTGTTTCCTCTAGGTCAGAACAATGATTATTCTCATTTTCCAGAGAATGAAACAAAGACTCAAAGATGTCATATGATTCGCCCAAGTTCATATGACTACAAATGGTAGAGACAGGATTTAGCTGCAGGTATGTGTGCCCTGGAAGCCTTCTCTTTACATCCCCCTGGAAAGATGACTTTGCAGAGGAGCAGGGCAAAGTTCAAAACAAAGAGGACAGTGAAGGGTTTGTACAGCAATCCTGCTAAGAGCTCACATTGGTGGGCTAGGTTAGTGGCCTTATAGAAAAGGAGATGGATGTATCTTTATAGTTGAATGATTTATAATCCTTTGGGTATATACCCAGTAATGGGATTGCTGGGCAAATGGTATTTCTGGTTCTATATCCTTGAGGAATTGCCACAGTGTCTTCCACAATGGTTGAACTAACTTATACTCCCACCAGCAGTGTAAAAGTGTTCCTATTTCTCCACATCCTCTCCAGCACCTGTTGTTTCCTGACTTTTTAATGATCACCATTCTAACTGGAGTGAGATGGTATCTCATTGTGGTTTTGATTTGCGTTTCTCTAATGATCAGTGATGATGAGCTTTTTTTCATGTGTTTGTTGGCCTTATAAATATGTTCTTTTGAGAAATGTCTGTTCATATCCTTGACCCACTTTTTGATGGGGTTGTTTTTTCCTTGTAAATTTAAGTTCCTTGTATATTTATTGTAGCACTATTTACAATAGCAAAGACTTGGAACCAACCCAAATGGCCATCAATTATAAACTGGATAAAGAAAATGTGGCACATATATACCATGGAGTACTATGCAGCCATAAAAAAGAATGAGTTCATGTCCTTTGCAGGGATGTGGATGAAGCTGGAAACCATCATCCTCAGCAAACTAACACAGGAATAGAAAACCAAACACCACATGTTCTCACTCACAAGAGAGAGTTGAACAATGAGAACACATAAACACAGGGAGGGGAACATCATACACTGGGGCCTATAGGCAGGTAGGGGAAAAGGGTAGAGAGAGGATTAAGACAAACACTTCATGCATGTGGAGCTTAAAACCTAGATGACGGGTTGATAGGTGCAGTAAACCACCATGGTACGTGTATACCTATGTAACAAACCTGCATGTTAAGCACATGTATCCTGGAACTTAAAGAGAAAAAAAAAAAAAAAAAAAAAAGACAAGGAGATGGAGTGACATGTATTAGGAAGCAGAAAGAACAGGAGGGTGAGGTGTTTTGGGAGGGAGATGCTTTTCTTTCGAAATATATTTTTGAGGTTTATTATTTTTTAAATAATAATACATCATATAAACATACCCATATATACATCCAAAATTCTGCTAACAATTTAGGTTGTTTTGCTATTATGGAATATACCAAATATGGATAAAAAATTACACATTGTTTCTTCAATTCCCTTCATGGAATTATGCATAATTCCATAGATTTTAATGTTTGTATATGACCAAAGGTCATTACTAGTAATCCTATGAGTTGCTCATTGGGTTTTGAAATTTTGTTTTCTTCTCTAAGTATTTTTTCTCATTGAATTACTTTTCTATCGTATAATTAAGTTTGTATTTTTTTTATTATACTTTATGTTCTAGGGTACATGTGCACAATGTGCAAGTTTGTTACATGTATATACATGTGCCATGTTGGTGTGCTGCACTCATTAACTCATCAATTACATTAGGTATATCTCCTAATGCTATCCCTCCCCTCTCCCCCGACCCCACAACAGGCCGCGGTGTGTGATGTTCCCCTTCCTGCGTCCAAGTGTTCTCATTGTTCAATTCCCACCTATGAGTGAGAATATGCGGTATTTGGTTTTCTGTTCTTGTGATAGTTTGCTGAGAATGATGGTTTCCAGCTGCATCCATGTCCCTACAAAGGACACGAACTCATCCTTTTTTATGGCTGCATAGTATTCCATGGTGTATATGTGCCACATTTTCTTAATCCAGTCTGTCATTGATGGACATTTGGGTTTGTTTTCTTCTCTAAGTATTTTTTCTCATTGAATTACTTTTCTATTGTATAATTGAGTTTTTTTGTCTTATTGGAATTTCCATTGGTAATGATTGGAATAGATGGGCCACAGGATCCATGGTAAAAAGGAATTTTAATAACTATTAGAAGAAAAGGTGTAGAATTTAGAGTTGGAAAAAACATGGGGAAAAGAAACATGGCAAACATGAACCCATATGTTCCTTATCTGTGAAGTGGGAAGAATAATAACACCAAAAATTTGTGTAATCATGACAGGAGGCAATGAAGATGAAAGTTTCTTTAAAATTACCACATGCTATGTAAATACTGTGTGTTTAATATTTCTTTCTTTTAGAACCTCAAAGAATTTAAATTTCTGTTTAAGTATCTTATTGTACTATATGACAAGTTAATGCTAGGATGCAAAAATATTTTTACTGAAAAGAAAAACACAGATACAGAAAACCACACACCACCAGTGTGTGACTTAATGGATTACCATGAGGTGAACATCCTGTAACTATTACCCTAGGCAAGATATAGATCTTTGCCATCCTCTCTAGAAGCCTGGTCCCCCACTTGCTCTATCCCTATCACAGACCCCTCTCTCCCCACAAAAGTAGCCAGTGTCTTTACTTTTGTAGAAATTATTTCCTTGTGTTTTCTTTTATTTTATTGCATAGATGTGCATCACCAGACATTATAATTTTGTCCTTAAAAAAGTCACATGTCTTCTAAGCCTCTTTTAAATCTACCTTTTCTTAACACGCAAACAGCCATTGATGTGCAATTTGTAGGTTTATTACTTCATAGGGGGCTGCAAAAAAAGTGATATTCTAACTTTATAATTTCTTTGCAATTTGTAAGTTGGACTTCTTTTATAAAGAGGCTGCCCCCATCTACCACTTGGTTACTCACTTGGCCAGTTCATGTAAAAAAGGCAAAATAAATACTTGATTGTTTCTCTTTGTTTACTAGTTTTAAAGATAACAAGTTGGTTCCCTATCAGCCTCTGAGGGTGATTTATTTTCCCTTAAAGTCATTATGAACTTACGGATGTAAAAATACTTGATGGGTTAGATCCACTGAAATTGTGGCAGTTCTCCTCAATGTTAGCTTTCAAAGTAAAAAAACTCTTGTTACCGAACAGATTGACTTTCCTTTTCCATTTTCACTGCCGCTGGCTCATTTTTGGTCTAGATAATGGCGATGTCTTCCTAATTCTAGTCTCACTTCTCCTTCAATACTTTTTTAAATCTTTTATTTTATTTTGACATTGAACACATACAAAAAGGCACAAAGCATCCTGTAAAGCTCCATGAATTATCACCAAGTAAACATTCAGTGCTACATGTAGAACCTTGCCAGGACCCCAGAAACTTTCCCTTCCCTCTCAATCATTATGTCCTCAATCCTTTCCCAATAATCTGAATTTTGACACTATGGTTGGATTTTACCTTTTTAATTTAACTGCATATAAATGGGTTCATACAGTATGCATTCTTGTGTGTTTGGCTACTTTCACTCAATGCTGTGTTCAAGAGCTTTATCCATATTTTACATGTACTGATGATTTAGAATTCCACTGTATAAACATGCCACAATTTTATTTACCCATTCTTCTGTGGATGGACATGTAGATTGCTTCTGGTTTGGGGCCTTTCTGAATAAACCTGCTATGGACATTCTTACGCAAGTCTCTTGGTGCTAATGCGCACAGAGTTTGGTTGAGCCTATTTCTCAGATTGGAATTTATAATTTGTAGGGTCTACATATCCTCAATCTTAGTAGCTAGTTCCAGTTTTCCAAACTTTTTGTTTGTTTGTTTGTTTTTTGAGACAGGGTCTTGTTCTGTTGCCCAAGTGGAGTGCAGTGGCATGATCATGGCTCACTGCAGCCTCCACCTCCCAGGTTCTCATCCTCTCACCTCAGCCTCCTGAGTAGCTAGTACTGCAGGCATGTGCCACTGCACATAGCTAATTTTTTCTTTTCTTTTTTTTTTTTGAGATGGAGTCTTGCTCTGTCTCCCAGGCTGGAATACAGTGGCCCAATCAATTGCACATCAATGGCTGTTTGCGTGTTAAGAAAGGGACAACCGGAAGTCATGTATCTCCTGTGAAGAAACACAGTGCTGTCTATCAGTCTGGCCAAAGGAGTCTAGCCTGAGTCTGAGCAAGCCTCAGGAGCCACTGCTTGTGCAGGAAACGCAGACTAGAGAGGAGCATGTTAGTTGCACCACGCGTGTGTAATCCACGAAAGCCTGACTGTGTGTGGGAAATTGCCTGTCAAAGGAGCCAGTTCCTTCACCAGATAAACTGCAAAAAGAGAAAAGGTAGATTTAAAAGAGGCTTAGAAGACATGTGACTTCTGTCACCCAGGCTGGAGTGCAGTGGCGCGATCTCGGCTCACTGCAAGCTCCACCTCCCGGGTTCACGCCATTCTCCTGCCTCAGCCTCCCGAGTAGCTGGGACTACAGGCGTCTGCCACCACATCCAGCTAATTTTTTGTATTTTTAGTAGAGATGGGGTCTCACTGTGTTAGCCAGGATGGTCTTGATCTCCTGATGTCGTGATCCACCCACCTCGGCCTCCCAAAGTGCTGGTATTACAGGCGTGCGCCACTGCGCCTGGCCCACATAGCTAATTTTTTAACAAAATTTTTTGTAGAGACAAGGTTTTACTATGTTGCCCAGGACAGTCTTGAACTTCTGGACTCAGAAGATCTTCCTGCCTTGGCCTCCCAAAGTGTTGGGATTATGAGTGTAAACCATCATGCTTGGCCCGGTTTTCCAAACTTCTTGTACCAATTTACAACCCCACCAGTAGCATTTGAGAGCTCCCATTACTTCATGTGCTTGCCAGCCTTAGTTTCATCAGTCTTTTCAATTTTAGTCATTCTGGTGATGTGAGTGATATTTTATTGTAGCTTCAATTTGCGGTTCCATGACTACGTATGATGTTGAGCAATTTTCATTTGTTTAATATCCATTCGGATATCCTTTCTTTTGTAGTTCCTGTTATACATTTTTTTCCTATTGATTGACTGTCTTTTTTGTTATTGATTTGCAAAATTTCTTTATTCATTCTGGATATAAACCCTTTGTCAGTTACCTGTGTTGCATATATCTCTTTACCATCTTCCTTTTCACTGTCTTAATGGTGTCTCTCAATAAACAGAAATTGTTGATTTTAGTGCAGTGAAATAACAACCTTTTTCTTAATGGCTAGTATCTTTTATGTCTTTTAAAGAAACATTTCCCAACTTTGAAGTCATTAAGATCCTGGCCTCTTTCTTCCATACCCTGTGCTCCAGCCTGTGAGAGCCACTTGAGTTTTCCTGTGCTCTCTGTGATCCATTTTGCTCTTTTGCTACTGCCTCAATGTACTCTCCTTTTTCTTGGCCTGACTCACACTTACCCTCTAAGATAGGACCTCATCTTCTCCAGGATCTTCTTTGACCTCTTGGGCTTGTGAGAGTCCCTTCTCTGTTTTTTCAAAGCCACCCCCTGGGATCACTTTTCCTCACTATTGCTGATGTGCAAGCAATAGAATCGTCTGCTTCCTTCTGATACACTTCCTTGACCAGGAGCTCTAGGAGAACAGGACTAGGCTTGTCCTCTGACTCATTCATGTCTGTGTCTCTGGTGATTCAGCACATGGGGTCACTCAATAATGGTTGCAATGCATTTATTCTGCCAATATTCACTGAGTGCCCACCATGGGTCAGGCTCCATACTAGGTTTTAAGAGCAAGGAAGTAAAGAAGACAACAAGGTTGGCTTGGATCTCACATTCTTGTAGATGTGGATATTCCCCAAACAAATCCTGCACTGAAAACACCTGACTAGACATTTCTGGCTTAAGTTAGCCCACCCTAGCCTGAAGGCAATACAGGGCTGGCTCTGCATGCTGTCAGATAAATCGTCTTCCTCCAGTGAGCCAGTGGTTTGTCTGCAGTCAAAGGAGGTCAGAAGCCAGAGCCTCTGGGGGCCTATAACGTTATGCATCTTGTAGAATCTTAACTAAAGCTCAGATCTGCCACAGTGCTCACTTGCACATGTGGTCCTGTAACTGCAGGATCAGGGCTCACTGTTTCACTCGTAAAAAATAATCTTGTGTATCTTTGCAGGAGAGATGTTCCAACAGGGCTTATCCTTGGGGCAACCATTCAAGGTGAGGTCATCTTTCCCATTATCTTAGTTTTCACGGGTGATGAAATGAGTTTGAATTAAATCCTGGAAGCTTGAGTACATTTACATAACTCATCATGACTGGCCAGAATAGTAATTATTGTTATTACTCTAATGAAACAACAACAGTGACCATGGCGACTATCACTTATTGAATACCCACTATGTCTCAACTGTCAATAAATGCCCTATTCAGAATGGAATTCTGTCCCAAATGCTAACCAGCCTGTCCAGAAAATAACTTTGTGCAGTGGAAAATGTATGTGGTATGGAGTCAGGCAGATCTGGGATTTACTCCCAGCGTGGTTGCTTGTTAGCTGTGGGACTTAGGCAAGTTTCTCACTTCTCTGAACTTTGGGGTGGTCCTTGTAAAGTGATAAACTTAGACTCATTGGGTTGGTAAGGAGAATAAAATGTAGTGCATGTATTGCATCTCACCCACTGACTGGCATATAGTCAGTACACGAAGCTTAGTTGGTTTTCCCTGTGGCACACTGGAAACCTCTCTCTGAGACTCTTGGGCTCATGGGCGAGATGTAGGTCTGGACCCTGAAGCTCATATCTACATCCCCTGCCTGGGTCTCCTCTCTGCCCAGGACCATGAGCTCTGTGGCATTGCCCACTTTGGGTTTGTGAGAATTTCTGCTGCCTGGAATCTCCTCCTGCTGAGTCTTCCTGAACTTCTGCCCTTCCCATTGGACTTGACCTCAAGCAACCATGAACTTGTGAACTGTTGCATTCAATTCTTTATCCACCTGAGTTGAGGAGAAACATTTAACAAAAGCTGCCAAGGATCAATAGAAGCCCAACCTGGGAGAACAGAGCCAATGAGTGCTCTGTGAGTAGGTGCGTGGGACAGTTCAATTTAGATTTCATTAAGGTTCTCTGGTGGGAAGTAGGGGGTGGGTGTTGGCCCTCAAGCCTTCATGGCACAGACCAGCTCTGGGGTGCAAGCTAGTGGTAGGCTGGAGACACAGTTTGTATACTGATTGACATCCCTTCTGAATCACAGGAGATGAATACTCCCTGCCTGCCTGGTTGGTTCTAAGTGCCATAAGTTCATTGTCCCTAGTCCTTGCACAAATATCCTTGATAGGTGGGCATTAAGGCTTAAGACGATCAAAGAGCTGGTGTGCAAATACCCAAGGACCATTTCATGGGCCCCCAGTAGATGGAAGCTGTTATTCAGAAGCCAACTTTTAAAGAGGTTAAATGATTTACCCAAGGACCTGACTCCATATCTCAAATTATTTCAGTCTGTCTCTTTTATTTTTTTCACCAAGCCTTTTCTGCAACCAGGAAGGGCAGAGATATTCTAGGAGGATTTAACTGTAGAAGGAGATATAAATATTTATTGAATAAACATAAACACATGAATGAGTGAATGAATGAATAGAATATTAATTCTTCTGTAGAAATATTCATTTCTTCTCTAGAAATAATCTATTATAGAGACTTCCAGAATTATTGGCCCTAAACCCTTTCCTCCATTGCCACCAAGCCACCCCACTCCTGGCTCTCACACTCAACAGCTCAAGTCATGAGGTAAATTGTGGGCATTAGAGTAGTTTAATCCTGAGTTTCCACCAAGGTTCCTAAATGAAACAAATTTTCATCTCATTCTCTTGGATGAAGCCAACATCTTCACCATGAGATAAATACATATACTTATATATTCATATACACATTTATCCAATGTGTATTTGGAGATTAACCATATGCTCGGTACTCTTCAATGACCTGGGAATAGAAAGATAATTAAGAAAGAGCAGGGAAGGACTCCAAAAGAGTTCACCTTCTGGTAGTCAATCAGATACCATGGTTCTGTGGGAACACAGCAAAGCTGTCTTAAAGGATCAGTACAAATTTGCCAGACAGAGGGAGTAACTCGTGAAAAGGTGCCAAAGGCTGGGAGGCCATTGGCCTGTGGCAAGCTCAGCTCTGGTTGGAGGGGCAATGTCGCAGACAGGCATGGGTGTGGGTGTTCATTCCTGTTCTGACACTCACCAGCTTTGTGATTTTGGTCAAATTGTTTCATTCTCAATGTGTTAGTTTCCTTATTTTAGAACTTGGGATGTTGTTGCTGAGGATGATGATGATAAAAATAAAAAAGGTAAGCTATAGCCCTTATGTGCCTGATGTTGCTCTAAGTGTTTTACATTAATTCACTTAATCTTTAAAATGCCCCAGTTAGATATTTTTCTCCACTTTAGAGACAAGGAAACTGAGTAAAGTACCTCAACGAGTTATTGTGATGGTGCAATGAAAAGAAACGTGTGTGCGTGTGTGGATGTGCATTTGTGTGTGTGTGTGTGTGTGTGTGTGTATAAAATATGCTCTCAGGACTCCCTGTTCAGAACCATGACTCTTTAGATTCCAAGGCAACAAAGAGAAATAAAACTTGCCTGATTAGAAAGTCTTAAAGTAATTTTGTTGATATTACCAAGTCTGCCACATTCTGAGAGCAAGGGATTGATCCTTTCTACTGTGTTTTTAAAGAAATCATAGGGTGAAAAAAGCCCTCACCCATCAAAGCATTTTACAACTCTTTCTCCAAGGTCAGCCTTCTGTTACTACTATGACCTCCTTAGACATTAACAGGGGAGCCTTGACAGACTTCCACTGTGAACTTTGCCCCTGTTGAGAAATGCTTGTCTCATGATGTCCCTTCTGATATTCTCCGTGGGGACACTCAGCATCTTGCATCATTCAGCTGGACAGTTTGGAGTAGAATCTTCTCCTAGGTTTAACAGCAAAAGACCAAACAAATGCTCAGCATTCCGTAAAACCTACATGGCAACTAGGAGAAAGGCAAAGCTTTCTAGAACAATGTAGGCAGTAAGCAGTATGTTCTCAGCTGGCTCTCAATAAATAATGACCAGTGGGATCATAAGACAGTGTCAACAGGGGAAAAATAAAGGGCTCAGTGGAGAACATCTGACTCCAAACTTCGGTTATGGGAGTATGATAGCTGGACATGAAAGGCATGACCAAATCAATGAGGTTCTTGTAGGCTAGGCCGTGGGGTCTGAAAGTCTTCCCATAGTCTGTGGGAAAATGTTGAAAGATTGAACCATGTATCTACTCTATTTTTGCCAGAGAAACCACTCTTGGAACTGTAGAGTCGGTAAATGGGAAGGGACCATAGAAGAGGAGAGTTGGATAAACTAAGGGGCCATTGTTGTGTCACAGTGGGAAAGGATGAGGTTCTGAACTCAGAAACAGTGGGCTGGTAGAGAAGGAGACACATCTGTGAGATATTTAGGAAGGAAAATTATAGGGCAGGAATGGATCTGAAGTCAATGAAAAATTCTTCATAGCTCTAGTCATTGGACTTCCCCAGAAGACACTGAAAGGAAGGTTTGGATGCAAGTTGTTCATTTAGGAGGAGATCTCAGGAAGCACAAAGTATTTCCTTGGGTTAGGACCTCCAAGTCCTCCCCTAACTGTAAGTAAGACAGGAAAGGGAAGGAATCCACTGTAGGATGCCTTAAGAAGCAAATTACCACTCTGGGCAGCCAGAGTTCATCCCACTGTGGTCTTCTGGGATACTGTGTAGAACATGCCCCCAAGTTGTCTCATCCAAAGGGTGAGACAGCTGGGGTATTTATCCTCCAACTCTCATGTGAGACTGTTGAGAGCTATTCATAGGGAGGAACATTAGTTCCATAACATTTCCATTCTGCCCTAGAGGTAGACACATTTCCCCTCGTAAACAGGTTCCATTAGTAAGAAGATTAAGATCTATCAGGTGGCAAGCTCCCGTGGCCAAGGAAAGCCCTATGCAGAGAATCAAAGGTGCTAACAGTAAGAATTCCTGGGCATATACTAGGTGGTGAGTGCTGGGGGGATGTAGGTAGATACCAATAATATGTTATAGCTTTTTTGATTTTTTTCTTTTAAAAGGAGACCATGGAGGTAAAGCTCTAATAGTATGCTTATATCTCAGGTCACTAAGGTCAGCTGGGGTGGCAGATAAGTACAGGCTACATATGGGGCTCAGCCATGACTGGTTGAGTGTCCTGCAGGAGATGAGCCTGGGGCCTGCTGCCTAGCCTGGCGCCTATCCTACTGTGATCTGCACTGGGCATAGAACTCCAGCCTCATGTGTCTGCCAATGCTTACTGCCTTAATGAAACACAAGGGCTGTCAGCAAAGGGACTTTATTGCCACTAGAAGAACTTTTGTTAAATGATAAAAATGAGCTAGCTGTGCCTTACAGAAAGCTACCACGCAATGATATATGCAGGCTGATGGCCTTAAATTAACTGATTAATAAATAGGAGGTGAGAAGGATGATATTGTTGGCCATAATGAATGCTAATGAGGTGACCCCACTAATGAGATTCCTTTCTTCATTCTGTTATTACAGTCATCAGTTATGCAGCATTGATTACCACCTACTTCTTGCATCTCCAGGCTGAGAAATGGGTGACTTAATGGAGATGTTTCACCCAGAAAAGCAGTGATTGGGTTAGGAAAACTAGAAGCTGGAGAAGAGAGTTGGTTACATTATAATCTGATTTATTGCTTCAAAAGATAGATTCTTTTTTACATGTTGGATCTTTAAAAACAACCTGTTTTATTCAGGCTGAACTGCAGAAATGGCTATATTTCTTAATGCTTTTGACATATATAAAGAAATATGCCTATGACTCCTTCAAATGACATGCTGCAAATTTGGTCATAATAGAAGTCTTTATGAGAATTACATTTCTTCCTCTGTGGTTACTGATTCTAAGTTCGAAGGAGCTGTAGAATCTGTCCCTCATTTCCATGCCCATCACCATTGCCTTGGTTTAGACCTTAGCATCTGTTACCTGGAAGTCTCAATAGCCCCTTCTTGGTGTGGCTCTTCCTCCCTTTAAGCCCACCCTATTCTGCTTCTATCTTAGCAATCTCTGCCAGAGTGGTCTTCCCAAAACCCAAATCTGATCATATGATTCTATTGTTTCAAAAACTTCCAGTATTTCTCATCACCTAAACTGGTGGCCTGAAGATATATTCTGACCAGTAGATGTCTGTTATTTCACCTGGTCGATATTCATTTGTAATATGAATTCTGGAAGCTTTTCATTAAAAGGGAACAGTGCATTGGTTACAGTTTTCATGAATCTTTCCTGTTTTCAATATAATTCTTCATGACTTGCCTGATCCCTGTTGGCACTGAAGATTGCAATCCCTACCTACCACAAAAGGGCTTCTATTATCTGCCTTCTACCTACTTTTCCCGCATCATCTTTGCCATTCCCAGCTGCCTATTAAACCACAGAAGGTTTTAGAATATGCTCTGCTTCCTCTTGGTCCCAAACCTTTCCATATGCTATTCCTGAGACTTAAATGCTTTTTCCACCTCTGCTTTCAGACTCATTATATGTACGTTACATGTGTATATATATGTGTGTGTATATGTACACATTATACATAATATATGTGTATATGTACATTATATGTATATATTGCTTATGCAATAATGGATGCTGCAAGGTCTAAAATTTGCAGAGTAGGCCAACAGGGTAGAAACCCAGGGAAGTGTGGATGTTGCAGTTGGACTCCAAAGGCCACGGGTGGCAAAATTCTTCCTTTCTTGGGGCAGGTCAGTCTTTATTCTATTAAGGCCTTTGAATGATTGGATGACATGCACCATGTTAGGGAGGGCAATCAGCTTTACTCAAAGTCCACCAATTTAAATGTTAATCTCATCCAAAAAACACCTTCACAGAAACATGAAGAATAACATTTGACCAAATATCTGGGCACCATGACGCAGCCAAGTGAATATGTAAAATTAGCCATCATAATAAACAGTATTAAAGGGTTTGAAGTCGTAGATAATGCTACTTCATACATGTTGTCATCCTCTGTACTTCCTGTTGATCTCATTTTCCAGTTTAGCAGAGATATTTTTTATAAGCTGAATGATCTTGGGCAGCCTGATTGGTGCTCAGCATCTCAGGAGACACTAATAAGCCAGTCAGCTCCCAAGAATGTAAGAGGCATTATAAGCCGTCATTCATAGCTCCTAACTAGGAGCTTAACACATAGTGCCTAGAATATGTTTTTGTCTTATGTCAAGGGACCAATGTAGAGTCATTGTCTGTCATATACTAAGCACTGGGTTGCTCTTTGAGGGTCGTTGTTTTACTTAATCCATATGAGATAGGTAATACAAGTAATGTGGGTGCTATCCTTGGCCCCATTTCATAGATGAAGAAAATGGAAGCTCAGAAAGGTTGAGGATTTGCCCAGTGCCCCTAGTTCTGGCTATCTACTGCAGCAAAATGTGTGTCCCAAACTTAACTGTGTAAAACAACAACCGTTCTGTTGTGCTCGGGAGTCTGTGGATCAAGAATTCAGACAGAGCACAATGGGGTGGCTGATTTCTGCTCCACAGTGACTGAGGCCTCAGCTAGTTTGGCTCAAATGCCTGGAGGTGTCACCATTTATCTGGTGGCTTGATTCTGGATGCCTATTAGATTCCTTTGGTTTTCTTCATTTCAGGTTTGCTGGGCTTGGAATTCAAGTGCACTTTTTTCACACATGTGCTTGGGCTGTTCTGACCTCAATCTCTCTCCCTACAGCTTCACAGTATGGTGGTCTCAGGGTAATCAGACTTCTTGCACGGTAGCTGGCTTCCCCCAGAGTGTGAGTTGCAAAAGTCTGCAAGACTTCTTGTGACCTGGCCTCAGAAGTTTGAGATCATCACATCTACCGTAAGCTGTTCATCAAGCTGATCACTCAAGCCGGCCCACACGTGATGGGAGGGTTATTAGACTTCATCTCTCAATGGGAGGAGAGCAAAAATTTCAACTATCTTTAATCTACCATACCCATAATTAGTGAGAGGCAGAACTGGGAGTTGGAGCTGATTTGCTTGACTTCAAAATCCTTGCTTTTTTCCTAAATTGCTTTGTCTCTGCCAGCATCCTGTGTATGATGGCCACAGGGTTCCTAATTATGAGCAGGACCCCAGGTCACCATGCAAATAGATAGGCAGCTGCAAGAGTGTTATGAGATGACACCCCACAATGTGTCAGGGCGGGGCAATGAGAAGGGCCAGTGCCAACTTCCTGCTGGGTGAAAGGGACACCGATGTCATCGCTCATGCTGCAGGGGGCCTCAGGCTTGAGAGGGGAGCAGTATTTCAGAACTGAAGGGAAAATGCTAATGACCAATGCTAATGAGGAAGAGAAAGCAAGGGGAGAGGGAACAAGTTCTGTAAAGAAAAGAAGCCAAGGAGAGGATTAAAGTATGTGGGAGAGGAGGTGGCGAGGCCATGTCTTCTGCTGCAATCTCTGCTAGGAAGGATGCAGATACTCTACAACTCAGTCCTTCAAACAGAGGAAAGCAAGGACCCAGTTCTCCAGGGCTTTCCTTCACTAGACAGATGGGCAGATGACTGTGACTGTGATCTCAAAGGAATTAAGGAACCCCAGGAAGGACACTGTAGAAAGAGGCAAGAGAGCCCCTCTTCAGCTCACTTATTTTGATTTCTCCTGCCTTTCGTCTTTATCTCTGGGGGAGAGTTATTATAATTCATTGAAGAATTAAGTACTGTTTTTAAAAAACTGACTACAGTATGCAGTTCACAGTCCTACTATGAGCAACTATAGCTTGTTAGGGATTCTTATCCGGATGGCAGAAGGGAGTTTGATTTCTAATTTCCAACAGCAGTATTTTCATGTAATTGAAAACTCAGTTTTTAAAATGTGGCATTGACTTTCCACACATAATTGCTCTCTTAACACTTCCACAATGTAGAGCGGAGAGGAGAGGGTATAATAAAATATTTGCTATGAGCCTGAGCCCAGGAGCTTGAGACCAGCCTGGACAACGTAGGGAGACCCTATCTCAAGAAACAAACCAAAAATGTGTGTAAGGTCTTGTTGGCTACCTCCTGTCCGCTGATTCTTTTCTTGCTTACCAATGGATCTGTATTTCTGTTTGGAGTAAATAGGCATGAGTCATGAATGGTGTCAGCCAATCATGACAATGTCATGCCCCTGGCCAGCAATCAGTGTAGAAGTGAAAATGTGACCTCCCCATCATGGCTAATGAGATGTTATGGGAAGTCAGCTGGGGTTTTCTGGGTAAAATTCTTCCTCCTAAGGAAATAAAGCAATCCAAAAGAAGGCACTCCTTGCTCCCATCCTCTTTGTTTTGAGCAATCATATGTGAGGATGTAATGCTTTGAGATCTGCAGCCATCTTGTGGCATGAGGAATAAGGCATTTTTTTCCAGAGATGTTGACCCAGTGCTCTGATATTTTTGAGTCACAGAATCAGTCCTCCCAGAGCCTGCCTTCAGATCTCTGGATTTCAAGCCACACTTAGTTAAGTATTCTGTTACTTGAAACCAACAGCTGCCTAATGTGTACATTTGATCACAGGGTCCAACCATCCGGTGTTTGAAGCCAGACCTGCATTTCAAATGAGAGAATGTGGCTCAGTACCCTCTGGATTTACTACTGGTTTCACTGAGAGGGTAGCAAATTTCTTATTTCTAGGCCCAGGACTCCTTTCCTGGCTTACCTGTGGTGTGTGTGCTGTGTGTGTGTGAGGTGGGGTACTGGTGGGGAACAGGGGGAAGTGGGAGGAGACAGAAAGAGAGAGAGAGATTGAAGGAGAGAGGTAATATTTTGATTAAAATTCTCCATCTTAAGGTTGCAGTGAGCTGAGACTGTGCCACTGCACTCCAGCCTGGGCAACAGAGTAAGACTCAGTCTCAAAACAAAACAAAACAAAAACAAAAAACAATTCTCCATCTTAGAGAGAAAAATTATGTCTTGGCACAGCTGCCGAGGAACCCCTTTTAAACCAGAGCCCTCCTTGAAGAGGAATCCTTTGCTGAATTCTATTTTCTCCATGTAATAGATTTGCATTATGCGGTCTGCAGTCTTACAGTGGAAAATCAAACATTTTAGGGTTTGATAATTCTCAAAGTGCCACGACGCAGATTCCTCCAGTGTTTTCGTAACTGTGCAGATCATCACCTTACATCCTCTCAACTGCAAATTCTCTCTACCGTCCCTCCTGGGCCATAATGGATGTTTTTTCCTTCACAGTGAACACCATAGTGAGCCTGGTCAGCAGAGGGGACTGGAGGGCCATTGCAGGAGGAAGGGCATCTCTTTCTGGTTCCACTAGCCGCGTTTTTGTTGTTATTTCCTGGCTCCCACTGCAAGGATCGGTCAGGGATGTGGCTGTGGGGGCCATCTGGTGGTGCCCTAGCCCTGTGGCCAGAGTGCACAGACCCCTGGCACCTTCACTGCCTGTCTTGGCCCATCAACCACCTTCCCGGAGCACTTCCAGTTCAGACACACACACACACGCCCAGGCTTTGCATTCTCTCCTTATGGGTGGACTGCCAGCATAGTGACCCCCTCTGTGCCCATCCACCAGCCTGCACCCTGGAGGGCTGCTTCCCACTTGCCTGGCAGCTGTGGGGCAGCTCTGGCTTAGGCATCCTGGTGAACTACTCCATCATCCAGTTGGCTGCAGCCACACCTTCTCCTATGAGGCCTGAACACCAGCCTGAGGGAAGTCTGCCCTTCCTTGGGTCCCATTAGAGTCCTCATTTCATATTTACAGCTGCTCTGGTATCATAGCTGAACAATTCTTTATATTAAACTTCTCCTTGTCCCATACAGGACAGTCCATCTTCTCAACATCTTCCCATTACTAATCATGTTTCTGCCTCTTGGACCCAGCTTGATGCACTGAGTTTCAGAGTTAAGAGATACATAGGATAAGGTTTTAGTGATAAATGTTTGTGGCAGAGTTATCCACATGATGGGGAAAAGCTTGTCACCTGCAAGCGGAAGTCCCTTAGGAAGAGGCAGAGAATATCCATAGCTGCATTGACTGAGCCGGCAGTGAGAGGATGCAGGGAGGTGAAGGGGCACTGGGCATGGTGGCTGCCGATTTCTCCAAGAGCAAACGAGGACACTGCCAAAGGAAGGCCACATGGAGGGCCATATGCTTCCTGGCCACTTGCCTGGGAACCACCAGTGCAGTGCGATAAAACACTAAATATGCTCCAAACCTTTTAAATCAGCATTACTGGGAGTGTTCCCTAGCAATCTCCCCTTAAAAATCCTCCGAAGGGCATTTTGAATCATATGAAAATCATGCAACCCCCTGCTTCAGGGAAGGTCTCCCACCAAAAGCCCTTTCAAAGGATCAGGCAGCACCTGGAGAAGTATCTGAAATGCCAGCTCCAGGGCTCATGAGGGCCTGTGCCCTAGGAATGTGATTTTACAAGTGAGGAGGGGGTTTCCCGTGCCTGAGTTTGAAGTCCCTGCTGTGAACACTAGATTTAGAAGTGGAGTGAAGAAGGATTTATTTTGGAAGAAAAAATGAGGAAGAAAAATCCATTTCTGATTGAGCCCGCGAAACCTCCTGGAGCAGGTGAAGGTGAAGCATCTTTGCATGAGATTTAAGGATGAAAGGGCCCAGAGTCAGCAGGATTATCAGGCTGAAGCAGATTGGCACATTGTCAGATATGGGTGGCATAGGGGCAGGGGAGTGTGAACCCATCAAAACAGGTTTGGGCTGTCGGACAACATGACGGGGGGCCCTAGGGGAAGGACTGCCTAGGATCCCCTGGTGATACCTAGCTGTGATGGAGCACTGCCCAGGGCGGTCCTGAGACCTGTGCCTGGTATCATCTTAGGCACTTATAGTCAATGCTGCTGGTGCCCTGCCAGATTCTTCCAGAGTCCCCTATCCATCTAGGGATGCTCCCTGAGAATGCCACAGCCCCTGTCAGGGAATGTCCCTCTGCCTCCTGGAGCAGGTCTAGACTTGCCTACAGGATGAGCTCTGAGCCAGGGGGTTAATGGCTCTGGGCATATCCAGTATCCAGTAACTAGCATTTCCAAATTCCTGACATATTACTTATCTTAGGGATTCGAGGATGAGACATCTAAATTCTTGGGAACTCCTAAAATCATAAATTATTCTGCATTATAGTTGTATTTACAAAAGGAAAGTAGTATTTAGTATTTTAATAGTATCTTTAAAGGTGCTTTTGTTGTATTTACAAAGAATCATAGCCTATGGCAAATATTCAAATGCTAGAAAACATGGGGTAGTGTTTGTGTAACACAACGTTCAATATTCTAGCAGGGTTAACAGCACTACACAGAATCACATGCCAAAATGGCCAATTTAAGGACTTCTTTGATTGCTTCCTAAACTTATTTTTTGAAACACCGGCACCACTCATATGTTTTGAATGAGGCACACGAAGCATAAGAACTGAGTAATACTTACTGTATTTGCAAGAATGGCATTAGCAGCAACCAGGACCAGGGACACACCCTTGTCACATGGCCACCCTATGAACAAGGCTGACTGCTGACTGCTTAGATATGATGTTTCTCTGCTGTGTGCTCCTGTCCTGGTTCCAGGAAACGTGACCTTCACCTTCCACTCTCCATGGCAGCCTTCCTTGCTGTTGCTCTAAACCTGACTCAGTGGGTTTGTTAGAACCAGTGATGGTTCTTTGTTGATTGTTCATATTTACAATTCTGTTTCCCATGTCCTTGAACTCTCACATGATTTTTCTTGGGATTTGGGGTTTAGGATATAAAAACCTTCTGAGAAATTCCAGGAGGGAATTCCCACATGGAAACACTACCTTCAACTCATGAGAAGCAGGGAGTTGTTGGGATAATTTTCAGGCTAATTATGGACTTGCCATCTCTTAGGATTCTTCAGTGAGATTGAATTCCAGTTGCAGAGAGCAGTAACTGACTCCATTTGGCTTCCTTCTGTACCCTGTTTAATTTCCACATTCCCTACCATTTGTTTGTTTGTGGGGAGGTGGAGGTTTGGGAGCTGTTATGGGCTGAATCATGTCCTCTTAAATTCATGTCTTGATATCCTAATCCCTAGTACCCCCAAATGTGACTGTGTTTGGAGATATCATCTTTGCAGAGGTAATTAAGTTAAAATGAGGTCATGAATTCTAATCCAATAGAACTGATGTCCTTATAAGGGAAATTTGAACACAGAAAAGGACAGAGGGAGGACCCTATGAAGACCCAGAGAGAAGATGACCATCTGCAAGCTGAGGAAGGAGAGAGGCATCAGCAGAAATCAACTCCGGACACTTTGATCTCGGACTTCCAGCTTCGGGAAATGTGAGACACTGAATTTCGGTGTATAAGCCAACCAATCCATGGTACATGGTTACGGCAGCCCTAGTAAGCAAATACAAATTTATCTCCAAATAAACTACTTGCATATGAATCTTTGTCTCATGATCTGCTAAAGTAGGACCCAAACCAAGAAGACAGGGTTTCCTTTAAATCTTCACAACAAATTTGAATGGTAGGCTTGAACATCTTTGTTAACAGATTAGAAAAGTGAAACCTAGAAAGATAAAGATAAGGGAAACTTCAACATCAGTTTTGTTTAAATCCAAAACCCATCCATGCTCTTTTCCACCCACACGGCCCTCCTTTCCCCCATATAGCCTGAAGATGATCCCTCTGACTGTCTCGTTTAAACAGACTTTGCATTCCATGTGGATTCCAAATTTGACTGGCCAGGGCAGGACTGCAGCCTGAGGACAGCTCTTTTGTTGACTTAAGTGGAAAAAACAGGCCTTGGTCTTGTCTCCTGGAGAGAGCACATGGGGAGTGGTAAGGCCCTGGACTTGTCTCTAGAGTGCCGTTTATGTGATGTCACTGAAAGGTGAAGGAGCAGGTGAATGGGGAAGTGTTTTAAATTTCATCTGTATACTTGGACTCATGGTGGAGGTCAGAGTCCTTCAAAAGGAGGAAAATACGAATTTGAAAAGTAGCAAAATATTGGGAGAATAATGCTTACGGAGAAGGAAATTGACCTCAAATTGGAAAGGACTGAAGGTATGTTCTTATCGTGAAGTAAGAGCAGATGCAAGTGAGTGAGCTCTGGAGAATTTCAAGGAGAAAGAGGAACAGGGGTCATGATATGTGGGGGGCTGGGAGAGTGACTGAGACCCAGGTGACTGTCTCTAGGAGGGAAGGGAAGCTGGAAATGCAGGCCATTTGGAAAGGAGTCTCAGAAGCCTGGTGTTGTAATGTTTCAGTGGTAGAAAGATTTATCCTGGTAAGTGGCTCAGGGTACTTGGAGACAGATGTGGCCCTCCGTCAGCAATGTGGCCAGATCATCTGTTTTGCTTTCTCCATAAATATGTCTCTCTGAATGTCGACAGGGAGAGATTTGGAAATAAAACAAAAAAAAAATTTTTCTATGAGCATAAAAGGCTTAATTTATCACCAGCTTTTCAACCAAATGAAAATGATTTGCTTTTTAAAAAGACTGTTTGCTGAACAAATGTTTCAAAAATGCAATAGATTATTGCAATTATTGTACCCACTTTAAAAAAAATTTACCAACGGATGGACAGGTGTTCCAAAAATGTTTTCATACATTTCTCTCTGTGAAGGTGGAATCTAAGATGAAATTGCCTGGGAAATGTTTCACGTACAGGAAGGCTGTTTCAGGGAAGGCATGGACTTTTCAAGTTGCTTAGCCGCTGCTCTTTGGGGCTGCACCTGAGGTGAGCTTCTAGGTATGCTCTGAGAAGTTGCTCTGACATTCTTGCTATTGTATTGACCACAGGGATGATGCTGGTGTTCTTGTCCACATCACAAAGCTCACACTCTATCAGGACCCAGAGAACAAACACCTCTCAGACCTTAGTGTCAAGAAAAACATATGCTTGAGGGGGTGGAAAGTTTTTGTCTTGTGGATCTTGTAACTCTTGGAAATGATTGCATTTCCCTCTTGTCACTGGGAATCTTAGAATCATGTTTGTGGCTCATGTTTTATGGATGTGTAGCATCCTTGGGGGTAAATTTTGTGTGCCAAATGTGATTTTATTTTATTCCTCTTTCCTCATTTCCCTGTAGTTCTGATTGACTTTACTTATTTTCACCCCATGGGATGGAATTTTGTGTTTCATCGAGGTCTTTTAGACTAAGAGGCTGTAGTGGATACTGTCGTGTGTTGCCTGAGTCTCCCTTGAAAAATCAAGGCACTCACCACTCCAGCTGACCACTGCCTGCTGACCACTCATAGCGTGTGCCTCGGCAGGAATTGCCCTGTCTTTGTCTGAAGGGAGCTGTCTCATTCAAGGGAAGCTAGTCCACTCCCTGGGGGCAGCTTGCATCCACAGACTGGTGGATGGAGCAGCACAAAGGCCTGGTGGCTGTATTAGTCCATTTTCATACTGCTATGAAGAAATGTTCAAGACTGGGTAATTTATAAAGAAAAAGAAGTTTAATGGACTCATAGTTCCCCATGGCTGGGGAGACCTCACAATCATGGTGGAAGGTGAAGGAGGAGCATGGTGACAGGCAAGAGAGCCTGTGCAGGGGAACTGCCCTTTATAAAACCAACAGATCTCATGAGATTTATTCACTATCATGAGAACAGGATGGGAAAAACCCACCCCCATGATTCGGTTACCTCCCACTGGGTCCTTCCCACGACAGATGTGGGGATTATGAGAGCTACAATTCAAGATGAGATTTGGGTGGGGACACAGCCAAACTGTATCAGTGACCTTGCTTTGATTTAGGATAACTCAGCTTCACAACCACCCCAGCCTCACAGCTCCTTGTGAGATCCTCTGAGGATGCTGGTGCAATTGCTCCCAAAGCCTGTGTGCCTGACTCTCCATCTCAAAGCCTGTTTCCTAGGAATCTGAGCAACAGCAGTTGATGCCAGCAGTGGGCTGAGGAAGCAGATTCTAAAATGGGATTTTGGAACTGGATCCCCCCTAGTCAGCTGGTAATGAAAGCCCATTCCTGGTGGTAAATGGAGTCCTGACTGCCACAGACATGGGGTAGTGTGGTTCTGGCAGAGTAGAGGCCTCGCGGGGGCTGCCAGAGGAAGGGGATGCATGGTGGGCACAAAGTCTAAGGCATTAAACAGTTTAGTCAAACTTTACAAGTCAGAATTCATAAGGACTATGGGATTGGATGGCTATCAATTGATGGGGCCATCAATATATTGGACCAAGACAATGAAAGGCTGTGAGTGATCCATCACCAACTTAAGGCTCAATGTGGAAACTGGAAGGCATCTCTGGCAGCTTTGAAAGAGACTTACGGAGGGCAGAACAAAACCCAGGATTGGACCTGGAACTTGTTATGAGATAGAGGAATCACTGAGAAGACAGGTCTGGTGTGTAACAGTCAGGATCCCGATTAGGTTAGGCTCCCTGAGATTTGGGATGGGACATCTGCATTGATGTACTAAAAAATCCTGTTTCCTAGGCCGGGCACAGTGGCTCGTGCCTGTAATCCCAGTACTTTTGGAGGGCGAGACAAGCGAATCCCTTGAGGCCAGGAGTTGATCAGTCTGGCCAACATGGCAAAACCCCATCCCTAGTAAAAATACAAAAATTAGCCAGGCATGGTGGCATGCACCTATAATCCCAGCTACTCGGGAGGCTGAAGCATGATAATTGCTCAAACTCAGGAGGCAGAGGCTGCAGTGAGCTGAGATCATGCCACTGCACTCCAGCCTGGGCAACAGAGTGAGACTCCATCTCAAAAAAAGAAAAAGAAAAAGAAAAAAAAATCCCCTCAACCCTCTGGGCCTGTATGAACCCACTCTTCCATGTTAAAGATTAGCTCTCCTTCCTTACTCCAAGATAATGCAGAGGCCTCTGTCTTGCAGATAAAATGTCCCCTCTGCCTACCACCCCCAAGATCTACCCCTACCTTCTGTCTTGTCCTTCAGACCAAAATATAAGATTCAGTCACAACCTAAGATGACTGGCTAAGGGATGGGCCAGCAAAGTGAAGAAAGGAACTATATTTTGAAGGAGTTGAAGGACCTAGTCAACTTGAAACTGCAGGACGTAGGAGAGTATGGGACTGGATCCTCAGATGCTTAGAGGTAGAACATAAAATTGGATAAAGAATGGTTTATTGACAGGGGAGCATTTGTCCATGAAACAGGAGTAGCCTCTGGCTGGGAACCTGGGGGATGGTGCTAATACATTGCTAGCATGATGCCTGAAGCTTGGGGAAAGCAAAAGCATACACCAAGTGAAGGAGGAGTCCTAGCACTGCCATGTCAGGGGAAGACAAGAGGGATCAAGGGGCTCAGAGAGGCAGGGCGTGGTGGCTCACACCTCTAATCTCAGCACTTTGGGAGGCTGAGGCAGGTGGATCACCTGAGGTCTGGAGTTTGAGACCAACTTGGCCAACATGGTGAAACACCATCTCTACTAAAAATACAAAACATTAGCTGGGCGTGGTGGCTGGCACCTGTAGTCCCAGCTACTTGGGAGGCTGAGGCAGGAGAATTGCTTGAACCCACGGGGTGGATGTTGCAGTGAGCTGAGATTGCGCCATTGCACTCTAGCCTGGGCAACAAGAGCGAAACTCCGTCTCAAGGAAAAGAAAAAAGGCTCAGAGAAGCAGCCATCCTGGAGTGAATATACTATGTATGTGGCCTGCCACTCCAAAATCCCATGCTCCAAAAAAAGTACATTAGGTAAAAGATATACATTTTTTATTACTGTCATCCTTTGATCTTAAGGCTTCTGTTGATAATGAAACTTTTGGCATCACTGCTGTTGCCTGAGAACAGATCTTCGTCTCCAAACAACCTCCTATCCTTCAGCATCTTTCCTTTCCATGCAAGAGAAGAAAACAGATCAAGATTTCTTAGATAATAAAAAATACTTGGCAGTCTATAAAATAAAAACATTTTCCGGTTTAACTGCCCTTAAATATAACAGATATACAAACACGAGGCCATTTTACTTAACAAGGCCACGAAGGAGTGCCCTGGTGAGAAGGCAGCAGCATTTTTGGTAAGCTCTATAGTAGTTGTCTTCTGTAAGCCATGGTTGATGATAAATACTGTTCTAGAAATGGGCTTGCTGATAGCACTGGGCTGGATGGTGGTGCTTAACCATCAGAGCAAAGTGCACCCGACACTTCTAATAATCAGTATGGTCAGAGTGGGCGTGTCAGAGATGGGTGAATATGCAGAGAGCTGAGAAGGCGGTAAATAGAACACGGTGTCTCATAAGGAAAGATGGAGGAAAAACTGGCCAGGGCTTTGCTCAATCTATACGATAGGAGAAATAACATACTTCTGTTTTATGCTTCACTCAGGAGTGGGCAAGTCTTATGTGGTGCAGCTCAAGCAGCCCTCCAGATTGGAGAATTTTTCCGTAAGTCTCATTGGCAAGAAGCGGATCACATGGGTACCCCTAATTACCAGGGAGGTTGGGGGCTTATCCGTCAAGCAACAGGGAATGGTATTGCCATCCTAGGCCAGATCACGGTGAGTCATGCCCTCAGCAGAATGTGTGGCCCCGATATGAAGCCAGGGTCATGCTAGCAAGGAGGCAGGGGAATGGCTGTTAGGTAGGCAAGCATTAGGGCCTGTCACAGAAGCACCCATGGGATCCTGTGGCAATGGGTAAGAATTATCTGCAGGGAAGGTTTTCCCTCCTTTTCTGCTGTTTTCAAGTTTCCTGACTCCACTTCTACAGTCAATATTGCATTATTCACAATGCTGTATTAGAGTGTTATTAACGTCCTTTAATAGCAAACGTTGCATTATTGGGTTCTCATCATCTCCTAGTGCCAGCAAACCTGAGAGATCACAGCTGCATGTGCATGTGTATGTGTTTTATCAGTTTCATAGTGGCTTTCATCATGGCTGATTTCTCTAAAGGCATATATTGATGTTCTTAATGATTAACTCTAATATGTGTAGACCAAGAGGGAAAGATTTTCATGGATGACGTTGTTTTTTCCTCATTCCCTAAGGTTTTCATCAGCTCAGTATAATAATTTTTCTTCTCCACCTCTGATCTTCCTCCCAGAGCCACTGTGCCTTCTCCAGGTAGAAACAGCCTTCTATCTCGTGACTGGCACCCTTCCTTGGTTCCTGTTATCTGTAACCAGGTATGCTGGGTGCTGGAGAGAGCCCTGGAGTTGGAGTCAAAAGACTGCAGTTGGAGCAGAGGATCTTCCCTCACAAGTTCTGCTGTGAGCTGAGTCATTTCACCTCTCTGGGGCCCAGATGGACCTTTGTAAAACTGAGTGGAGATGAAGAGATGGATGATGTGGAATCTCTGTGATGGCTTGGAGCCATGAGTGTTCGTGATGCTCCATGTCTGATTCTCCTCAAGGGGATCTTCATCACTTGTGGTCACATGTCCTGGTTTCCCCAGGAGCATCTACACAATCTAACATGAGGCTGGTTTTTAGTAAGTGCTCTCTGGTTGGTTTCTATGATGTAGGCTTCTCTTCATGTAGCTAAGAGATGATACTTTAAATGGATAAAAAGGGATATTTTTAAAGCTGCTTTCTCAAATTCATCCTGGCTGCCTTGCTATGGAACATGGCCCTGGAGCTGGCATTTCACTGTCTATTGACCATGCAACCTGGGGCAAGGGGCTTAATTTCAAACAACTCAGGCTGAGGAAGCAAATACCTCATTGGACTAAATGAGACAGTCCTTGCCCAAAAGGAGCTGGGTGTTTCTTATCCTCATCCCTCTGCCATTGTGCTTCAGACTCCATCCTGACACTTCTCACTCTGTACTGGACACCCTTAGACTCCCCTGAGGACAGACACCACAGTTTACTCATCCATGGTGGCCATGCCCACCCAAGACGGCAGCTCATCAACCACAGTTGACCCATAAAACCTCTGACTTTGCCTTCTTCCCCTCCTTTTCTCTTATGTCCCCTCTGAAGCCTGTTCTCTAACCTCTCTGGGAATTCTAACATCTCCTTCATGCTCTTTTTATTTAAAATGTTAGACTCAATGAGTTCCTTTGTTGGTTTTAATTGATGAAACCCCAAACCAGAGACCAACACATGGTAGAGATATCTTTCTGGAGGCAAATGTCTGTGCTTGATTTACATTCAGGCTGGCTTCACACAACACCAGCTGGATGAAAAATTTTTAAAAAGCTTTAAAAGATGCTATTTCAAAATGCCTAGACATTTGGATTCATTGGACGCAGCCAGGGTGTGGAGTGAGTTTTCTGGAGCTCAGATGCTTCTGACCTTTTTTTTCAGGGAAAGGCCATGGTTAGAGTCACTTGTGGCCTTGTCTTCTCCAGTCACTAATTTTTCACTCCTCTTTTCCAAGACCTATTTCTCTGCCCCTTAATCATTTTTATTGCATTTCCCTGGCCCGTCTCCAGGTCTTGACATGTCTCTTAAAATGTAGAGGCCACAGACTAGGTAAGGAACCCTAATGAGGAAGGCAACAATATGGAGTCCATTAGAAGGATTGATTCCCGGCCCCTGCATCTGCTGCTAATTTATCCTAGCTTTTAAAGTCACGTCTAGGAGGCTCCCTTGCTTTGAGACCGTGGTCCTCAATAACCCATCATGCTTTCACTGCTGTGCCACTCATGGGCCTCCTATTCTGCAGCACAGGCCTCCTCGCTTTGGTTTGGATTCTGATCAGGCTGCCTTGTATTGTATGTGTCTGGGTGAAGCTCTTCTATTTTTAAAGATCTGCCTGGAATTTAGTCTCACTTAACAATCTACAAACTTTTCATTGCTTTATCAAGCTTAGCAGCAAAAATACTCAGTGCAGCTCCATACCTGGTGAGCCACACAGAGGGGGCTGGGCTCTCAAGCTCTATCCAGAGTGTGCAATCATTGGGCTGTTCTGGCCCCGCACTAGCCACTCATCCCCACCCATCCAGAAGTGTTGCTGCAGGAATTATGTTCATTGGTTCAGGTAGAAAAACACAGCAGCCTCCATGACCTTAGTGACTGGTATGGAAGTGGCCACTGTGGATTTGTAAAAAATAAATGGTGCAAAGTCTGCACTTGGCACTTTCTTATTCTAATATTCAATGAAAGCACAAGTGTGGCTTTAAACTGTCACTCAGGGAAGGCCTGTGTGTTTTAGGAAGGGGGCAGGTAAAGAGGGGTTGCTTTACTGAATATTGTACAGAGTTCTCTCCTAAGTCACCCAAGGATGCTGCTTGGAGAATCCAGATGCTGTTTGAGGTGAGGGATTTCCTGAGTGGGTTGTCTCAGGAACAGTCAGGCCCAGGATAAGCCTCACCAACTCAGGGATACTGGATGCTGAGACTCCAGTCCAGAAGTCCTAGACCTCATCAACCCCTCTGGTCTTGTGCCAGCTGTGGGCCTTAGCCTTTACATCTGCTTCTAAAAAAAGAATTTTAAGTGCCTATTTCTTAAAGCCTTGTGAGGATCAAACAAAACAGTGGATGTTATAGGCTTTTGTATATGCTAAAGGATTCTATATTGAGAGGCAAAGGTTATATTATATAATTACATATATAATATATAATTACATATGTAATATATAATTACACATATAATTACATATTTAATATATAATTACACACACACACACACACACATATATATGTATATATATAAGTTTAAATTAGGTTTGGTGGCACATAGGAGAAGAAAATCCCTACATCGGCCGGGCGCGGTGGCTCAAGCCTGTAATCCCAGCACTTTGGGAGGCCGAGACGGGTGGATCACGAGGTCAGGAGATCGAGACCATCCTGGCTAACACGGTGAAACCCCGTCTCTACTGAAAAATACAAAAAAACTAGCCGGGCGAGGCGGCGGGCGCCTGTAGTCCCAACTACTCGGGAGGCTGAGGCAGGAGAATGGCGTAAACCCGGGAGGCGGAGCTTGCAGTGAGCTGAGATCCGGTCACTGCACTCCTGCCTGGGTTGACAGAGCGAGACTCCGTCTCAAAAAAAAAAAAAAAAAAAAGAAAATCCCTACATCAAAAGGGCTTAGACACAATACAAATGTTTCTCTCATATGCAGGTGCAGCAGGTCCATAAATTCATCAGCTTCCCAGGCTGCTTCCAGCTTTGCTACATGTGGCCTCATCGTTACAGCCCAAGATAGCTCCTAGGGCTCCAGCCATCACATCCTGGTACCAGAGTGCAAGATGACTGAAGTGGAGAAAAGAGAGCATGTGCTTGTCTTGTGAAGAGATTTCCTGGAAGTTATACAAAACATTTCTGTTTTCAGCTTGTTGACTAGAACATAGTCGTCTGTCATACTTAGTGTGGAAGGTGACCAAAGAGAGAGTGTTTTGTCTGAATAGCATTGCATCCAGCCAGACATTGAGGGCAAGTAGCTGGAGGAAAGAGGAAGACAGACATTGTAGAGGAAGCCAGCAGTGACTCCCCCACAGATTATATCCTATTAATAAAAGTAAGAACATAATTTATGCCATGTGCCTGGGCCTCATAGGGCCATCACACCTCCGTGAAGCAAAATGCTTGGCCCCACTCTGATTTGCTTTTGTCATCTCTGAAACAAGGATATTTTACTTCCCCATGTTTCCCAACTGTCCATCATTCAAATAATGCTTCTGCTGTGTAGCCATGTCTACAGCTGTGGTCAATGCTCCTCATCAATGTCCACTGTCTGTGCTGTCTGTGTACCACTCACGTGATTTAATCAGTACATTTTCTTCCAGTGGATTCTCCCTTTAAGCCTCTTTCTTTCTCTCTCTCTCTCTATATATATATATATACACACACACACGTAACATATATTTAGAAGCTTAAATATATATATTATATATTCACTCTCTCTATATATATATAAATAGAGAAATTTATATATATATTTCTCTAACACTCCTGCACCACACACTGGTCTTCCTCTTCAACAAACAGGAACGAGGCTTCAGGCACTGAACCTTGATCAGGTCACTACATCTGACCTGACATTAGGATACTTTTACTTAAGTTTCTAATGTATAAGTTACATACATTTATATATATACACACACATATATATAGATTTATATATTGAAAAAATATATTTATATATTGAAATATATATTGATATATTTATATATTGAAATTTATATATTGAAAAAATATATAGAGAGATTTATATATTGAAAAACACAAGTGAAATAAAAATAAGAAAGTATCCTTAACATCAGGTCAGATGTAGTTACCTGATCAAGGTTCAGAGCCTGAAGCCTCATTCCTGTTTGTTGAAGAGGAAGACCAGTGTGTGGTGTGGGGGTGTTAGAGAAATAGCACCAGCAAACTGAAACTTTCTTCTTGCCCTAATAAGCAGGACTGAAAATGTTCTCCCCATGTAATTTAATTTCTTTTAAATTTAAAATGAAGTTGACTTAATTTGATGTCACGTCACCGTCCACTGAAGTTATCTCACCTTCTACAGTGATGCAGCCTCCATCCGTTAGGATTCATTGTACTCTACGATTTCCAACTTTCTAAGAAAGTTAGAAAACTTGCACTAAGTGTTTTAAAGGCATGATGCTTGTGCCTGTAAGTGAACTGGGCCCAAATACTGCTGTGTAGCCTCAGGCATTTTTCAAAGGGAACCCTGGCCTTTGGGGTTGTCATGAGGTGCAGAGTCCTGGATGGTCCCCTGATCCAGCTGTAAGGGAGCTGGTGGGAGCTTGAACTCAGACCAGGGAGAGGAGAAGGCCAGGTGTGGGGAGGTCCCTGCCAACAGGATGACCTGTTTCCATCAGAGCTGGAGGCTAAAGAGAAGGGCAAAGTTCCAGTTCAGAAGTAAGAGAACATCTCCTGAAGGTCAAAGACTGCCCTGAGATACTGTTGCTGCAGCAAGGCTCCCTGTAGCCCCTGCGTGGCTGCCTCCCACTGTCAGCCACTTCCCCATATGGACCCTCACAGACTGAACAAATCTGAGTGACCTCAGAGATGCCTGAAGGCACCTAGCTCTGTTTATTTCATGGCACATTTTAAAGAACCCCAGGAACTGGAGATAGAACCCACTGGGAAGGGAGTCTGTTTGGACATTGTTTTCTTGATTTTCATCTTCTAGGAATTACTCTTCTAGTTGATCTTTTCTAGTACTTAAAAGTAGCTATTGGTCTCCCTGTCAAATCCAGCAAGAAACAGGGATCCCCAAGCACTTGGGTAAGGAAGTTCATTGCTGGTTAAGACCTGAGTTGCCAAGAAACTCAGACACAGATCCACGAAACTTTTTACATGTGGGGATTGGTGTAATTGGCTTAATTGGCTCGATGCTGATTGACAGCACCTTCAGGGAAGAATCTTACTGGGGTTCCACCTCAATGTGTGCATTGGGATGGGCCGTAGGAGGGTGCCTTAGGGGCAGATGCGGTGATGTGTTGGAAGCATGGGGTAGGGGTATCCCCGTGGGAGCCAAGCGACATTGAGTCCATGTAGGGGAGGGGTGTTGGGGCCATGTAGGGTAACAGGAGGATGAACGGGGTGAGAGGTAGAGCTTCGTAGCTAAGGACACTAGCATTTGGTGCATGGGACATAACGTTCACATACAGTGAGGCAGATCTAGATTTGGGAACATGCCTGTGGTACATGGTGCCTTGCACAGGGGAAGGAAGAAGTGAGAGAGAAGATGGTGGGTGGAGAGAAGAATGAGGCTGAAGCCAGGCACAGCCCCTCCTGTCAGCCTTATCTAAGAGAAACATGTGGCCCTGCAGTGAGTACCCGCAGTGGTGCTACCATGGTGCCTGCTCTGCATAGCCCACTTGCCCTGGAGCCAGGGCCAATACATTTGGGAAAGGCTGGATTCCATGAGCTTCTTGACTGACACTCTTTTCCAGCTTTACCTGCTTACATGCTTCCTAGATCTCCAAGAATTATAGCACATGGACAGCCTCAGGGTCTGTGCTTTTTTCTGGGACACCTGACACTTGCACACAGTTAAAATAAAGCATTTGCTCACCTCTGAGAGGACCCCACTTTTCATTCATTCATTCACTCATACATTTGCTGAGCACCAACTCTGTCAGCACCAGGGAAATAACAAAAGAGAAAATTGTCATCTTTCTCCTCCAAAACTCCCATTTTCAAAGAACTCTTAAATGTATGACTAAAAATAAGTGGATAAGCGGAACAGGAGCTAATAAAATTCCAAGGGCATTCCAGGGTAGTTCAGAGGAGAGAGGTCAGCTCTGCTGGGGACTGGCCAGAGATTCTGCAGAGGACCAACAAGGAGTGAGTGTGGGGACTCATCTAGGAGGAGAGAGGAGCAATTAAGAGAAAGTCATGGGTATGTCACCGGGGCAGGCAGAAGCATGGAACCTTGCAGATCATCAAGTTGCCCAACGTGGCTGGAGCCCAGACGGGTTGGATGGTAGGAGATGATGCTGCATAACTGCCTGGAACTGGCTTCTAGCAGTGTGGAGGCCTGTGCAAGGGAAGCTGAGTATTACCCAGCAGGTCAGCTGTTGCCAGTAGTATTAGGCTGTTCTCATACTGCAATAAAGAAATACCTGAGACTGGGTAATTTATAATGAAAAGAGGTTTAATTTGCTCACAATACTGTAGGCTGTACAGGAAGCATGGCTGGGAAGGCCTCAGGAAACTTACAATCATGGCAGAAGGCAAAAGGGAAGCCTCCGTGTCTCACACGGCTGCAGCAGGAGGGAGAGAGAAAAGGGGGAGGTATTACACGCTTTTAAACAACCAGATGTTGTGATAACTCACTATCATGAGAATAGCACCAAAGGGGAAATCCACCCCCATGATCCAGTCACCTCCCACCAGGCCCCTCCTCCAACACTGAGGATTATAATTTGACATGAGATTAGAGAAGGGACATAAACCCAAACCATATCATTCTACCCCTTGCCCCTCCCAAATCTCATGTCCTTCTCACATTTCAAAATACAATCATGCCTTCTTAACCTTCCCCCATAGTCTTAATTCATTCCAGCATTAACTCAAAAGTCCAAAGTCTGAAGTCATCTGAGACAAGGCTAGCCCCTTCTACCTATGAGCTTGTAACAATCAAAAACAACTTCATTACTTCCAAGATATAGTGGGGGTATAGGAATTGGGTAAATACTCCTTTTCCCAAAGGGAGCACAAGTGAACTTCGTGGTGATGGTACTCCTAGGTATCTTGATTGTGGTGGTAGTTATAGGAAGCTAAACACGAGCTGAAACTACACACACACACACACATACACACACACACACATACACACAAACACACTGCATGTGCATACAAATTTTGAATTATACCAATGTCAATATCCTGGTTTTTATATTGAAATATCAGGAGAGGCTGGGTAAAGGGTACAGGAGACCTCTCTGTACACTTTTTTTTTTTTTTTGCAAATTCCTATGAATATTTATTTCAAAATAAAAAGTTTTAAAAACTATGTGGCCTCCTGTGTGGGAGACTAGCCAGTGCCAGATATGCCTGTGATGGAGTGGGGTGCTGAATTAAGTGGGCTGCAGGTACAAGTGGAATTCTTTAACTCAGCTTTATCCTGGAGCACAGCTGAGGTTTTGTTCCATCTCTGATTCCTGTGACATATTTCTCAATTCATTCAAATTCTTAGATGAGGAAAGGGCTGTGATTAAACGTCAGTCTCTGAAAACCCAGCTCCCTGGACCTCAGGCCTTTAGAGTAGGAACCAGTTCTGCAGAGAAACTTGAATTATACCTTTGCAATTCCTGAACAGCAGGGTCTGGACCCACAAACAGGGTTGGCTGACGAGGGGGTAAAAACTTTCTCAGGGAATGAAAAAGTTTTGGACAGGATGTCCCAAAAAGCCCATGGTGTCCTCTGATTTGACCAAGTCCTTTAGAATAAATAAGACTTTAGCTGCCTCTGGAAACAGCCAGAAAAAAAAAAAAAGAGCAGTTATAGAAAATGGTAAGATTAAGAAAAAAAAGCACTGAGAAGCCAGGTACCTCCTGGGATAATAAAAATGCAGTAACACACAAAAATCACATTCTGCTTTAGAATCATATTTTTATCAGCAAATATGACATCTCTTATCTGTTTTAAATTAGAAAAATCAACTCTGCAAGTGAAGGTTTGAAGCTCTTGTGTTGCAGGGTCAAACTTCACTTTAAACTTGGTCGGCCCCCCAGTGGAACTTGCAAAAGGACCCGGAGAAATCTCTTAGAATTCTGAGAGGCCCATGGGAGGGATGCATGTTTTCTCACTCTTGTTATTGTTGGTGCCAGTCTGAACACCTTGATCTCGAAGCAATTTGTCGGAGCCCTAGTTCTCCCACCATCTGTCTACATGCCAATTGTCTTGGCAAGATTTACACACGAAGCAAATCCAATTAAATGAAGAGACTGCCCCTGGCAGCTCAAAGCATTTCTAACACAGGAAGGCCATGCTCTGGAATCCAGCGGGCATTCTCAAATCGCGGCTGATTATCAGCTACTTCATCAAACAATCTCCAGTTTGCCAGCAAACCACAGGCTGACAAGACAAAGGCAGGGGTCAGTGTGGTTCTAAGATGGTGCTTCAATGTCCGTATTTCATTCATGACAAGCACTGCATGTAGAGGAGTACAGTTTCCTTAGAAATTCAAGAGTAATTTGAACCATTCAATCTCCAGAACCAAAATAACACAAATAAGAGCAAGGGAGATAAAAGGTTTCCCAAAGAACTTTCTTTTTCTCAGAAGGTCGACAGGAGTTTGAATTACAGTCTGAAAAGATTAAGCGACATAACTTTCAATTTTCCATTCATCCAGGAAACCCTGTCTCTTTATCCAACACAATTCAGAAAACTTAAAATCGGCCAAATGTGTCTAACTAAAAATGAAGGCTGGACATGATGGCTCATGCCTATAATCCCAGCATTTTGGGAGGCCAAGGCGGGAGGATCACTTCACCCCGGGAGTTAGAGACCAGTCTGGAGAATATAGGAAAACCCTGTTTCTACTAAAAACTAAAACAAAATACATTGTGGGATGTGGTAGTAAGTGCCTGTTGTCCCAGCTACTCGAGAGGCTGAGGTGGGAGGATTACTTGAGCCCAGGAGTTTGAGGCTGTTGTGAGCTATGACTGAGTCACTGCACTCCAGCCTGGACAACAGAGGGAGACTGTTTCAGAAAAATTAAAAATACAAAAGTAAAAATAGGGCCAGGCATGGTGGCTCATGCCTGTAGTCCCAGCACTTTGGAAGGCTGAGGCGGGCAGATCACGAGGTCAAGAGATTGAAATCATCCTGGCCAACATGGTGAAACCTCACTTCTACTAAAAATACAAAAATTAGCCGGGCGTGGTGGTGGGTGCCTGTAGTCCCAACTACTCAGGAGGCTGAGGCAGGAAAATCGCTTGAACCTGGGAGGCAGAGGTTGCAGTGAGCCGAGATTGGGCCACTGCACTCCAGCCTAGCGACAGAGCGAGACTCTGTCTAAAAAAAAAAGATTAATAAAAATAAAAATAAAAATAAAGAGCTTTGTGAAGATCAGGCCCCCAGGGACCGGCTGGGATGCTGACTTGGTGAGGCACATGTGGGTGGGGGTGACTTTGGATGTACTGGTGTTTGCAGAAGTGAGCAGCCACCATTCCTTCCAAGTTGACCTTCTGGGGCTCAGGGTCTCCAGCTAGTGGCTGTCAGGGGGTGCTTCAGAGCTCCCTGAGAAATGGAAGCTCTCACTCTGGGAGCTGGGCCTGTGTGTTCCTTTGCGGGTGGCCGTTGTAGAGGGGCTTGCAAGCCTTGTGAGGGCCCTGTGGCTTCTGGGCCTACAGATTCCTCTTCCTTGCTATGAGCCTGCACCCCCAAGAGATACCTCACGTGCCTCAGGCCCCACTCAGGGAAAGCAGGTACCAGCCTCAGCTTCCTCCCTGTGGGTTGAAAGGCAAGGTCTGAGCCTAAGCCACCAGCGGCACCTTCGTGCGTGCCACTCAAGAGTTATTTGAAGCGAATGAGCCACAGAAGCAGAAATGCCTGTGTTCCTGATTGTTTATTAATGGGGCACAGCAGGAAGTTCGTTTCCATCTGGAATTATTAGCACCACCAGTTGCCACTCTTTTTTCCCCTCAGGGAACTGTTTAAGACCCAAGATCAAGCCAGTGCGCATTCCAAGGCCAGGCTAAAAGCAGCAACAAATAGAGAAAAAAAGTATATAGTCTTACCAGTCACCACCGCGCAGCTGGGCTGGGAATCCATGAAGATGAAGTGGGAGCTCGCGTTACGCTTCCTGGGTCAGGTGGCAGCTGGGTGGCCGGGCTCTCCGCATTCTGCAGGCCTGGCCGCGTGCTGGCCGTGGGGCCGCTATGGAGCGGGAGCCCAACTCCTCCCGGCCGCCGGGCTTCCGTAGCGTTCTGGGCCCCGAAAAGGCCAAGGATCTGGGGGAGAGTGTTAAGGCGATGCCCCTTGAAAGCAGAACTATGAAGCTTAGGACAGCGGGTCGGAGCGCCAGCAGGGACTTTCTGGACATTTGGGCGTGGGTCAGTTTGTTGTTCGGGATGGTTCAAAGGTGAGCTAAGGGTTTGGCCACCAGCTGTCCTGGTTTGCCTGGAATGGAGGGGTGCCTGGGACGGGACACTAGAATGTGCTCAAAGGGGTGCCGTCCTGGGCACTGTGGGCTACCCTGTACGTCGTTTATTTAGAACTTATTTTTTCCTCTTTAGTAATCCCCGCTCCCTGCCAGAGCCCCTCATTGTGTTTGGCCATTATGATTTGGTAAAATTTGATTGCTCTGGAAACTGATTCCACAAAATATGTGAGATGTGAGCAGGAAAAAAAAAAAAAAAAAAAGAAAGAAAGAAAAAAAGAAAAGAGAAAGAAAACAAAACCATAGTTGAATCTTATGGCACCTGCCTTTAAAATATTGATTGTAAGCACCGCTGCCTGGGAGCTGTGGGTCCTCAGGGAGGTTAACCTCTGTGCTCAGGTTTCCTGTTTTGGGAAACGAGGATCACAGCACCGGATCATGTATGGATTCTTTCTGTGCCCCAGGCACTGTCCCCAGCTTCATCAGCCCTGAGGGACAGAGGCTTGCCACCTAGTTAGTGTCTGTGCAGGCTTGGTAGCTCTGCACTCACCACCCTGCGTTCTGCCTGCGAAAAGTGCTTGCTTGACACTCTGCTGGACTCCTTAAATGTGCCACTGACAGTGAGGCACAGCCGTGGCATGCCACCTGGCTCTGCAGACAGTCCTCCTCTTTTTGTGTCAGAATAACCGAAAAAACTAACATTTGGGGCTATCCCCTCTACTGAAGAAGCTGTTATACAACATCTTGATCTTTCAGAGAATACTATTAAAAAAAACAAACAAACAACTTTTGGCCAGGTGCATTGGCTCATGCCTTTAGTTTCAGCATTTTGAGAGGCCAAGGTGGGAGGATAGCTTGAGGCCAGGAGTTCAAGATCAACCTGGGCAACATGGCAAGACTGCGTCAATTAAATTTTTAAAAAGGTGGTGTGTGCCCGTAGTCCTGGCTACTTGGGAGGCTGAGGCAGGAGGATCACTTGAGCCCAGGAGTTCGCGGCTACAGTCAGCCATGACTGTACCTCTGCACTCTACCCTGGGTGACAGAGCGAGACCCTGTCTCTAAAAATATTCTCAAGAACTTTTTTTTTAAATGAAAAATACTATTTTTCCAAAGTTGTATAATAAGAGGAAGAAGAGCCATAATTCTCTGTTCCCATCTAGGCCTGGGTAGGAGAAGCTCCCTTCAGGGAAGCAGGCAGAGCCTCTCAAGCACCGTGCGGCCTCTAGAAAGCTCAGTGTGACAGCAGGACCACGTGGCTGCATCTTCTGAATTGTCCTCCTGATATAAAGTGCTCCCTTTTAATTGGGATCACCTCCAGGGATTAGACCCCACTTGATGGCTTTCTGGGATTCTGAACCAGGCTCAGTTCCCTTTAATTGGCTCCTGGTGTGGGCTGCAGGCTTCTTTGTAGCCAACAACAGGTGGGAAGTGCCATTTGCTCCCACTGGTCTCCCACTCCCTGCCCTGAGAAGCTGGGGCCCACCTTGTGTTGAGTGGGATGCAGAGGACTTTGGACTTGCCTTATTTCATGGAAGTTACCCAGTTTCTCACATTCCCTGAGGCACTTGTGGACTTGGTCTCAACCTCCTCTGGTGAGCAGCTCTCCTGGCTCCTATCATTTACCTAGTTCCATCATGGGGGCTTGGCTTCCCCTGCACTGTTAAAGGAAGAGATTGGGCCATTAAGAAATGCCCACTTTTTTTTTTTTTGAGACGTAGTCTTGCTCTGTCGCCCAGGCTGGAGTGCAGTGGCGTGATCTCAGCTCACTGCAAGCTCCGCCTCCCCGGTTCAAGCAATTACCTGCCTCAGCTTCCCGAGTAGCTGGGGTTATAGGCACCTGCCACCACTCCTGGCTATGTTTTATGTTTTTCGTAGAGACAGGGTCTGACCATCTTTGCCAGGCTGGTCTTGAACTCCTGACCTCATGATCCACCTGCCTTGGCCTCCCAAAGTGCTGTGATTACAGGCGTGAGCCACAGCGCCTGGCCAGAAATGCCCACATTTGTAAAGTTGGTTGCTGCTAGGGTCCAACTCCGCTGTCAGCATTCACCGATGGGGTCTGGGAATGGGAACCTATGTTTAGGCAGACTCCCTAAGTGCTAAGACTGCCCATCTTTAACCATACTACTTTTCTGATAACAAAGCTGAAATTTTCATCATTACTATTTTTTTGATTTGACATGAGCTACTCTTATTTTAACTAAACTGGAATGTGTCCTGGAGTTTTCACTTTCCTGTAATTCACTTATTATTTTTCTGTTCTGAAACTTTCTCTAATTTTGAAATTAATAGAAAAAGAAAACAACAGATATAAAATACTTTACTTAGTCACAGCGATATGTCTATTTTTGTATTCATTCACCTCCCCTCTCCCCACACGAGAAACCCCCAGCCCATTCCTATTTTCTGGAATGAAAATAGCTCCGAGAAGTATGGATTTTGAGGTTCAACATCTGCACTTTTATTTCTTTTTTCATTGTAAAAACAAATGGTCTCTAAAAGTTGATGTCAAATACAGTCTTCAGGCCAATGAAATACAGTAAGCCTGAGAACGAATAAGGCAACTAAATGGAGCTGTTTTATTTAACAGAAAGCACAGTGATCTTCCTTACAAGCTGGATTCCCGAGAGGAAAATGTTTGTCATCAGATTGGACTCTAGGATTAAGAGGGCAGGGTGCGACCCTCTTAGGAGGGTCTTTGAGACAGAGTCTTACTCTGTGGCCCAAGCTGGAGTGCAGTGGTGTAATCTCGGTTCATTGCAACCTCTGCCTCCCAGTTCAAGCGATTCTCGTGCCTCAGCCTCCTGAGTACCTAGGATTACAGGTGCACACCACCACACCCAGCTAATTTTAGTAGAGACAGGGTTTCACCATATTGACCAGGCTGGTCTCAAACTCTTGACCTCAAGTGATCTGCTTGCCTCAGCCTCCTAAAGTGCTGATATTACAGGCGTGAGCCACTACACCCAGCCCACGTTGCAGGCTTTGTGGGCCAGGTGCAACTTGGCTGTTGCAGTGTGAAAGCAGCAATAGATAATATGTAAGTGAATGAGTGTGACTGAATTCCCATAATTATTTATAGATGCTGAATTTTGAATTTAATATAATGCCGATGTGACATGAAATAGTCTTCATTGGATTTTTTCAGCTATTTACAAGTGTCGAAACTATTCTTAGCTCTTAGGCTGTACAAAAACGGGCAATGGGCTAAATTGGGGCTGTGAGCTGTCATTTGTAAAATCTTGCACTCTTTTAGGGGACACGATATGGCTGCTGATATGCTGACCTTATGGTATCCAATTAACAAATATTCAATTAAATGAGTAAATAGATTGTAATTAAAATGGAAACAAGAACTAAAAGTGATTCTGAATATTTCATCAAAAAACCCATTGCTTTCCCTTTTTTGTTAGGTTCATCCAGTGTTAAGTTAGAAGAGCAATCTGAATAGGCACGGCCAACATTTTTGTTTTCAAAATTATACTATTTATGATGTGTACTAGGAATTAACTAACAGAAGCAGTTAGTACAATTAATTTTTTACAAGTAATTATTTTACAAACAATTTTTTCCTAGTACAATTAATTTGTTAAAAATTTGGTAAGAACATTCTCCCACCCCCCAGCACTCCAACCAGGATGTGAATTTGCTGATTGTTCAAGGTGGGATTTGGCTGCTGTGCCCAGGTAGGTTAGGAACTTGAATCTCTAATTCATCTTCTTGGAGGTACTGGACACTGTACATTCATGTTTTTAAACTTTATACTGATGCATGCTTCTCAAATGCTTACACCATTTACTTTTTAAAATTAGAAACTTGAGGCCGGGTGCGGTGGTTCATGCCTGTAATCTCAGCACTTTGAGAGGCTGAAGCAGGTGGATCACTTGAGGTCAGGAGTTCAAGACCAGCCTGGCCAACATGGTGAAACCCCATCTCTACAAAAAAATACAAAAAATAGCCAGGTTTGGTGGCAGGCGCCTGTAGTCCCAGCTACTCAGGAGGCTGAGGCAGAAGAATTGCTTGAGCCCAAGAGGCAGACGTTGCAGTGAGCCAAGATTGTGCCATTGCACTCCAGCCAGGTGACAGACAGAGTGAGACTCCGTCTCAATCAATAAAATTAAAAACTTGAAGCCAGGCATGGTGGCATGCTCCTGTATTCCCAGCTACATAGGAGCTTTTCCCAGCTGTTGAGAGAAGATCACTTGAGCCTGGGAGGTCAAGGCTGCAGTGAGCTATGATCTCTGCGCTCCAGCCTGAATGGGAGGGCAAGACCCTGTCTCTAAAAATGAAAAAAAAATAAAAAAATAAAAATGAAAAAGACGAGACTTTTATAACTTTCTGAAACAACCATTCAAAATGGTTTTAAAACCATCAAGAAATTGGTTTGCTGGGATCATCTTCAACATCCCGTAGGAAACTGATATTGAAGATACTGGAATTTACAGCTTCACTTGTGAATTCTGAATTAATAGTTTTGAAAATGGATGTTTTAAAATTCCTGGCAGGGTCAGGTGCGCTGGTTTGCACCTATAATCCCAGCACTTTCGGAGGCTGAGGCAGATGGATCACTTGACGTCAGGAGTTCGAGACCAGCCTGGCCAATATCATGAAACCCCATCACTATTAAAAATACAAAAATTAGCTGGGTGTAGTGGTGCGCACCTGTAGTCCCAACTACCTGGGAGGCTGAGGCAGGAGAATCACTTCAACCAGAGAGGCAGAGGTTGCAGTGAGCCGCGATGGCACGACTGCACTCCAGCCTGGGTGACAGAGCCAGACTCCCTCTTAAAAATAAAAAATAAAAAATACAATTCCTGGCAGTTTTCTATGATATATCACAAGACGATATTTCTCTTACATTTTGTAGGAGAAGGATTTGTCTTTATTTTTCTTCTGTCTTATATTTTTCCCTTAGATTTTTGCTAAGTCTTGATCACTTTTTTTGGGGGGGGACTACAGCTCCTTGACTGCAAAGTAACAACTGTTGCAAAATGAAGTTTTCTACTTGTTAAAAGCCAGTAGCTTGTTAGCCCTGTTGTTTAAATACTGGATTTTTCTTTCAAATTTCACAAATATCTTAGGAATGACTGGAACATTTGTGTTCTTAACACTGAGGAAATTCTTGTGTAGACAAATGAGGCCAGATGGAGGGTGCAGCAGAGAGCTTAATATCCTCTTGGAATGGAAAGAGGGGGCCATACTAAAACATGCTCCAGGCCTTCCAGGGGCCCCTATTTTCCAGTATAAGAGGGATTTTTCTTTTTTCCTTGATTGGGGCCAAGGGTAATTTTTGTGTCAGAAGTGAGTGCTAAGTGGCTGAGTAGGTGTGAGGAAGGCTTACTGATCCAGCTTATTTATAGACAATCTGATTATAATATTTATGATCATTGATTTTTAAAAACTACTGGACCTCTTAAAAATGGTTGGATATGAGACTGGTATATACTGAAGCTAATAGCTTTCTCTTTTTAAAGAGATAGTGTCTCTCTCTGACGACACACAGGCTGGAGTTGGAGTACAGTGGCACTATCAGAGCTCACTGCATCCTCAACCTCCTGGGCTCAAGCGATCCTCCCACCTCAGCCTTCTGTGTAGCTAGGACCACAGGTGTGTGCCACCATGCTTGGTTAATTTTTTAATTTTTTCTTTTTTGTAGAGATGGAGTATTGCTATGTTGCCCACGCTGGTCTTGAACTCTTGGCCTCAAGCGATCCTCCTCCCTTGGCCTCCCGAAGTGTTGGGATTACAGGTGGGAGCCACCTCTCAGGGCCTAAGAGTTTTCTTATATATCAGCAATAACTAACTCTAACGTAATTGGAGAAAAAAAAGAGCCCATCCACAATACCCTTCAAATATCAGAAATCTCTAGGAATAAACCTGGCAAGAAATGTATGAGATTCCTTTGTGGAAAACTGTGAAACTGGCAGGGTGCAGTGGCTCACGCCAGTAATCTCAGCACTTTGGGAGACCAAGGCAGGTGGATCACCTGAGGTCAGGAGTTCCAGACAAGCCTGGCCAATGTGGTGAAACCCTGTTCTCTACTAAAAATACAAAAATTAGCCAGGCATGGTGGTTCGTGCCTGTAATCTTAGCTATTTGGGAGGCTGAGGCAGGAGAATCGCTTGAACCCAAGAGGCGGAGGTTACAGTGAGCCGAGATCACAGCATTGCACTCCAGCCTAGGCAACAAGAGTGAAACTCGGTCTCAAAAACAAAACCAAAACAAAAAAACTCAAAAAAAGAAAAAGAAAAGAAAACTGGAACTTTAGGAAAAAAAATGCATAGAAAACCCGAGTAAACCACAGGATGCTGTGTTCTATAATGGGAAGATTCAAAACTTTAAAATGTTAATGCAAACTGATGTTAAAGACTAGATGCAACTGGCTTGCCTTCCCAGATATCCAAATATATGCTAAAAGTTAGGGTAATTAAAATAGTGCAGTATTGTTGTAGAATTAGAAAAACTGCCAAACAGCTAGAATGTATATGAGAATTTAATATATGGTTAAAGAGATAATTCAAATTAGTAGCAGAAAGAATATGCCATTTAATGGTGTGGGAACCATGAGAAATAGTTAGATCCATTCCTTATGCCATATAGGCCAGTAAATTCTGATTGGATTAAAATTCAAATCTGAAAATCAAGACAGTAAAAATACTGGAGGTAAATTTAGAAGAATTATTTTCTAGTTTTGGAGTAGTTTCAAGTTACTCATGTGAGAGACAAAACTCGGAAACTAAAAGGAAAATAGGAGGTATTTGACTAATACTTACTTTGGAAATAGGAGTTGAATGAGAAGCAGGGAACTTTTCAGTTCATTATTCTTTATGTATACTGTATACATGCACACACACACATATTTTAAAGGAACTGTGCAGGCACTATACATGTAATTTTTTTTTTTAAACGGAGTCTCGCTCTGTTGCCCAGGTTGGAGTGCAGTGGCACAATCTCGGCTCACTGCAAGCCCCACCTCCTGGGTTCGCGCCATTCTCCTGCCTCTGCCTCTGGAGTGGCTGGGAGTACAGTGCCCGCCAGCACACCCGGCTAATTTTTTTGTATTTTTAGTAGACACGGGGTTTCACTATGTTAGCCAGGATGGTCTCTATCTCCTGACTGACCGCGTTAGCCAGGATGGTCTCTATCTCCTGACCTGGTGATCCACCGGCCTCGGCCTCCCAAAGTGCTGGGATTACAGGCATAAGCCACTGCGGCTGGCCCTATACATGTAATTTTTTGAAAACAAGAGAACTTTAAAAAATGTAACAAAAACATGCACCAAAAAATGTATACTTCTTCATACCTTGAAGAAATATATTTTACATTTTTACAGCAGACATTAATGAAACTTTAGTCCTGTGTACCTGTGGCTGACTGCCACAATTACTTCAGACCATAACTACAACAGTTATTTCTGTTACTACTTGAGACCGTCACTACGACAGTTATTACTCTTACTACTTGAAACCGTCATTACAAGACTGAACGAAGGGACAAACGTAGAAATGATAAAAAATAAACTGTTTTAAAGGAAGGGGAAACGGGGAAGAAGAAAGGAGCGTCCTGCTTCTAGTGGGCAAAGGCAGCCCCCCTGAGCTTCCACAGCCCTTGGTATTTATTGGGTAGAATGAGCAGGGAGGAGGCGATAAGATTGGTCAGCTGGCTTGATTGATCACCAGTTCCCATTACTAACAGGCTTCAATTATGTCTAATCATAAAAACACTTGTGCCTGGGTCGTGAATGCCCTCAGCAGTCCTTCTGGGTGGCAGACAGGCTTTGTCAGTTTGCCAGCACCCTGCTCTCATGAGAAAGTTTGCTGCTTACTCACATGGCCTCCAGTGGTATAATGAGTTGATCATGACCCTCAATCTTTGATCACGACCCTCAATCTTTCGGCCTCTCAGAGCCGCCGGCGGGGGTGGGGAGGTGCCAGCCTGCTGAGGCCTTTGGGTTCCTAGACTTCTGGCATTTTAAAACCACCACTGCATTCCACCTCCCCTTGGATAACACCCTGAAACAGGCCAAGAAGAAATACAGGAGAAAAAATTACCTGCTGTTGTATATTTCTATTTCAAATGAATACTAGCTGAACATTTACTAAATAACATTGTTAGGTATCAGCAAAAGCGGGCTTATAATAGTTGGGTGAGGACAGGGAAAGACTGAAATGGGCAGAAAAGATTACTGGATGTCCTGCAGGTTCAGTGTGCTTTGGCCTATTTTTCAACTGTGTAAATTTCGGCTGCCGCTGCCTTGTCCTCCTCCTCCTCGTCCTCCTCCTCTCTCTCCTCCCTCTCCTCCTGCTTCTCCTCCTTCCTTCTAGTAAGCTTACTGGAGTGAAACATTTTCAAAAAGGGTTAACGCAAATAATTCTTGTCCAAAGAAATAGAAATAATAGAAGTGTGAAGGGGCGTGGGAAGGGGTTGAGATGTGCCCGTTCAGGCCCGGGGGCACTGGCGAGGGTGTGCGTGTGAGTGGGGGTTGGGGGCGTTAATGGTTTCTTCTCCCCACAATGAAAGAGAAATAGTAAATTCTCCTGGGGGCGGCGAGTCAGGTGGGAAGGTGGAGCCAACGCTCTTTGCAAACTGTCTGGAGAGCCAGGGGTTGGTAGCAGGGAAGACTGTTCGGTGGTGACCCTGGGGGAGGAGGAGGGGGTGGGGACCAGGGAGCGGGGAGCGGGGGCAGCCCCGGGGGAGGAATGGGAGGGGGAGGAGGAGGAGGCGAGGGGCACAGGGACAGCCTCCGGGGCTGAGGCCGCCCGTGGAGTCACGGGTAAGGGGAGGGCCAGACACAGGGCCGCCCGCTTCCCTCCTGGCGCACCGCAACAGCTCTTCCCCATGTCTCGGGTTTCAATGGCTCGGCCCGCCCGAAAGCTCCTTTATTTTTGAAGGATAATATTGCTGGACATAGAATTCTTTGTTGACATTGGTCAGCACTTTGAATATATCATCTAGTATCTTCTGGCCTCCGTGGTTTATGATGAGAAATCAGCTGAGGATTCTTGAATATGACTTGTCTGTCTCTTGTGCTTTCAAGATTCTCTTTCAACAGTTTGATTATGATGTGTCTGGCTGTGTATCTCTTTGAGTTTACTCTACTTGCACTTTGTTGAGCATCTTAGATATGTAGATTAATGTTTTCCATCAAGTTTGGGAAGTTTTGATTCATTATTTCTTCAAATATTCTTTCCCTTTCTCTGTCTCCCCTCCTTCTGAAGTTCTTCTTATCCACGTCTTGCTTTGTTGCTGATGTCCCAATGGCCTCCAAAACTGTTCATTTTCTTCATTCTACTTTCTTTCTGTTCTTCAAACTAGATAATATCAATTGACCTACCTTCAAGTTTGCTGATACTCTATTCTGCTTCTTCAGATTTTCTGCTCAGCCCCTATAGTGAAATTTTCATTTTAGTTGTTGTACTTTTTAACTCCAGAATTTCAATTTTTCAAAAATATGTAATCTTGATCCTTTTGTGAATATTTGCATTTGGTGAGACCTTGTTTTCATGATTTACTTCAGTTGTTTAGACACACATTCTGTTAGCTCTTGGAGCACATTTAAAATAACTAATTTAAAGTATTTTCTAGTAAGTCTAAAGTCTGTACTTCCTCAGGGAACCGTTTCTATTAGTTGCTTAATTTCCTAAGAGCCATACTTTCTTGTTTCTTTACATGCCTTGTAATTTCTATTGATGACTATTTAAAATAATACATTGTGACACCTCTTAAAATCATTCTCTCCCTCCCCAGAGTATATTGTTGGTGCTGCAATTTTTTAGCTGCTTTGTATATTTAGTATTTTTTTGAACTAATTCTACAAAGTCTGTACTCTTTGTTTTGTGGCAACTGAAGTCTCTATTTGGTTAGCTTGGTTGTTGAGTAAGGATAGGACAGAGATTTCTGTAAATACCGTAAACCAGTAAATCTCCAAGTCAGGTCAAATACGGACAATCTTGCATGTGGAGTCTTCCAGAGTATTACCGGACAGGTCTGACCAGACAGTTCTGATAAGGACAAATCTTTGGGAATGAGGCTTTAAAAAGAGCTTCATTCTGCTCACTCTGGTGGCTCCAATACTGCCCCAGGAATGTGGGATGTTATTTTTCAAGGACACTGCAGGAAAGGAAAGTGAGGCATGAGAGTGAATCAAGGTAAAATGCCACAAAGCTTACTGTTCTTACTGAGCATTGGCTGGTTTTCTTAAATACATGCCTCTTGAGTTGCTACAAGCCTTTGGTCAATTTCTAGAGTTCTGGAAAAGTTGATTCTAATAATCTTTGCCAACTTTATCCTTGTTTCTATGGAGAACAGAAGCTTTGTCAGTATTTATTCCACCATTTATGCTGAATTCACCTCTTGATTTTTAAAAATTAATGATCTAAATAACAGTCATCTCTCTCTGTATAAAGAGCACAGTGCTCTGGAATATGATTTTGGGGGATTCACATCCTGGCTTTGCTGCTTACCGGTTTGTGGCCTTTGGCAAGTTACTTAGTGTGTATCAGCTTTCTTTTATGAACTGGGCATATTAATAGTACTCATCTCATAGGTTGGTTGTGACTATATAAAATGAGTTAATATGTGGAGAGTTCCTATAAGGATGCTTAGTACAGAATAAAAATTTGGTGAATCTTACCTTTATGACAGCTACTCTAAATTTTCACTACAATTCCACACACTTGGTAGGCTGCCACCTCCTCCTCCTCCTCCCCCTTCCCCCTCCTCCTCCTCCCCCTTCCCCTCCCCTTCCCCTCTTCCTCCTCTTCCACCCTCTTCCTCTTACTCATCCTCTCCTTCTTCTTCTTCTTCCTCCTCTCCCTCTTCTTCGACAGAGCTTCCCAGGCTGGAGTGCAGTGGTGCTATCTTGGCTTACTGCAGCCTCCACCTACTGGGTTCAAGCAATTCTCCTGCCTCAGCTTCCTGACCTAGCTGGGACTACAGGCATGCACCACCATGCCTGGCTAATTTTTGTGTGTGTGTGTGTGTATTTTTAGTAGAGATGGAGTTTCACCATGTTGGCCAGGCTGGTTTCAAACTCCTGACCTCAAGTGATCTGCCCACCTCAGCCTCTCAAATTGCTAAGATTACAGGCGTGAGCCACCACATCTTGTCCTGATAGGCCAAATTCTAAATTGAGGTTGATAGAATTATTTACTGAAGTCTCAGAGGTAGTGAGTAATTGATTCAAGCAACCTTGAAGAGTTGCTGCAAAGATTAGAGATAATGTGTAAAATTTTAAGCTCATACTTACAGGCTGCTCATTAAATGGGAAGCACTCCTACAAATTATGGCTCTAGCATTTTCTCCATAGTGGGTAAACAGTACATAGTTCCTTGACTATTTAATTTTTTTGGATGAGTATATGTATTTATATTTAAATGTATCTTGCAGTTGCATGAGGGTTTTGCTGAAACATTTCTTCTGTTCAATATCCAGGTTTTGGCAGAGTTCAAAGACTGAGAAGCAAGGTTCAGCCATGTTGGGCCTTTGGGCTCATAGATGAGCAAGGGTACTCCAATATGAGGACTGAGCACATTCTGGAACTTATCAGTTCTAAAGACCCTTAGAGGAAAAGGAGACAAGTAAAAAGTCTTTCAAAGCACAGTGAATGGGATGAAAGCAGGGATCAGGAGTAGCTAAAATGGAACAGGTGGCCTACATAAATACCAGCTGTGCATTATGGTTGATTTTATTGCCAGTTTATAATGTTGTCCATGGCTATTTTACAACAGTTTTCTTTATTCCTGACATTGTTGTAAATCTTGCTGTAAAATTGCTCTAATGCCGCAGAAAGGCTATGAAATGAAATGGGAACTCCAAGGATCAGTTGATTGTAGTGGAATGGAAGGGAGGCTGAGGATGCCCAGAGAGAAAATAAAGGAAAGCTGGGGGGAAAAATTAGTGGGCTGAATATCTCATTATGTATGAGAATTTGTCCTCTTAAGTCAGTTTAATAGTGAGCAAGAGCAGATAGCACTTTTAGGATGAATCCACCAGGTGGCACCATCGAAAACATTTCTTAGAAGGCCCCTTTGTCTAGTTTCTTAGAAGAGGTTAGTAAACCTGTGATTTTTAGAGGTGGAAACAATACTTACTCATTTTTGGAGGGGGAATGCTTGGTGTGTATTACATTATATTCTGTACTTTTTGTATTTGTGTGTATAAATTATGGTTCTAAACACTGAAAGACCTCTTTCTTAAGAGATACAATGTCAACTTGGGTCAATTTTGTAGGGCGGATTTGAGCCAAGCATCCCAGATTTAGGGATATATGTGGTTTTTTCCCTTTCTTTTCTTTCTTTCTTTCTTTTTTTTTTTTTTTTTTGAGACAGAGTTTCACTCTTGTTGCTCAGGCTGGAGTGCAATGGTGGGATCTCGGCTCACAGCAGTATCTGCTTCCCAGGTTCAAATGATTCTCCTGTCTCGGCCTCCCGAGTAGCTGGTATTGCAGGCGTGCACCGCCATGCCCAGCTAATTTTTATTTTTAGTGGAGACAGGGTTTCTGCATGTTGGTCAGGCTGGTCTTGAACTCCTGACCTCAGGTGATCTGCTTGCCTCAGCCTTCCAGAGTGCTGGGATTACAAGTGTGAGCCACTGTGCCCAGCCAGGTGTATATTTTTATACCTTTTGGTTAATATTAATATACTTTGGGTTTTCTTCTCTTTTCTTAACCTGGGACTATCTAAGTCTTTATACTTTTAATTTTCCTTTTTATCATCTCTGCCAAGAGGTGAAGGAGAGTACTAAGTAGCCCTCTCTACTTCTGCTCCCAGCAGCCAGCCGCTGGCTCTGCCTCTACCTGGTCCCTTCCAGGATGTACTTCTGAAGTGGTGGAAGTGGGGAAGGTTCTTGAAGGGAGATACCCATGATTCTTAAAATTATGCACCAAGACACAGCACAGAATTGGAATCCAAGAAAGTTGGATTTCTGGCCCATTCTGCCTCTTTCTTTCTAGCTCACTACTTAATTCAAGGGTTATTGCAAGGATTAAAGAAGGTAATGTGTGCAAAATGCTCAGTATATGGCCTGGTACATGCTAGGTGCCGAATGCTTGTAAGAAAATAAAGTTTAAAAAAATGTGTATTAAACTAGTATCTTTTCAGCAGGAGGCCAAACAAACTTCTTGTCCACTTCAGATTTTTTTTCTCACTTTTTTAAAAATCAAGAAGGATGTGAGGAACCAGGAATTGAGATTTGGCATTCATCTTCATTGTTGGTGCCTAGGGTTGGCCTTGTGTATCGGCGATGAAACAGGCTATTTTTGACATTGAGTTGTCCAGCATTGTTGAAGGTGAAGCTAAAGGCTTGCATATTGGAAAGATTTAGTGAATAACAGAGGCAGGCTCCACTCTTGTTTCCCACTGGGAAAGGCAAGAGCAGCCTGCAGACAGAGCCCCTCTGAGGGCAAAACTCACACTGCATGCTGCATGTGAAAACTGCAACAGGGAGTTAGAGTTGCCTGGGGCAGTTGTGATTTTCACTGTCCCTTTATCTGTAATCATTTCTGTAAGGAAGATTGATGGATGCAGGGGCGTGAGGGTGGGCGGAGGAAGTCACTGCTGCATAGTGATGCACAGAAATTGATATTTCATCAGAAGGAAGCTCTTGATAGTTGTTTTCCTGGCAAGCTGGAGATGACAGACAGTCTTTACTAACCGAGTTGTTTATCCCCCCTGTCAAGTACCTAGTCCTGCAGGGCGCTGCTTAATGAACCAGAAGTCCTGCCTCTTAAGTATCTCACCAACTCAAATGTGTGCATGTCACCTTGGCGTGAATCGGAGCAGGCGCTGGTGGATACCATTTGGAGGCATGCCAGCAAGGAGCTCCTTGCGTAGCCTGCCTCTGGAGCCTCAAGTTCAACTTCCATGGGGCCAACAGGGGAGCTGGGCTGGGCAGAAGCTCCTGGGAACCAAAGCAAATGGTCTGAGAGTCTGAGAACATAGTGGAGGTAACGTGTTTGCATCCTCTCTGGCTGCAGCACCCCAAGTCCTTGCAGACTCAAGTAGCCTATCTGCAAGTTTCAATAATTTCTGAGCCCTGACGGGTAACATTAATACTCACAGTGGTCCTGGGTCAGGGGTATAGAGTGGTGACTACTTGGCAGAACTGGAGCTTGCTCAGATGAAAAGATAAATTGTACTGGTTAAACGAAGCTTAAGTGCAGAGTTTGGACTTTGTTTCCATCTTTCGTGTGGACTCTATAAGCACCTATGCTCAGCATTCTAGAAACTCTGCTCCCCCCCCTTCTGTCTCATGTCATCCTCCCAATTCCAGCGGGGGGACATACTCTCCCTGTGTCATGTGAGAAATTCCTTTCTCATGGAAAGCAGATGGTATTCCTGGACTCTCCTTGGCCTGGCTGTTGGTAAGCACAGGAACTCAAGGCGTCCGAATCTCTTGTCAGAGGTGGGCTGTAAGGCTACAGAAGAGGAAGACGGAGGAGTGCCTGCAGAGCTCCTGCCTGAAGCCTTTGGATGGGCCCTGCTGACTTGCCGTGTGTGTGTGTGTGTGTGTGTGTGTGTGTGGTGTCGTGTTTATTATTTGCCCTCAATGAGGCAAGAGAGCAGGGATCAGGTGTCTCCCAGCATCTGGTCTCATGAAGACAATAGAAGTGGTTGGATCAGGTCCACTGCCATGCTTGGCTTGCTTATGTCTACTAGGATTGGCTGTCTGGTGGCCATCCCTCTGCCATCCCCTTTACTGCCCTGCAAGTGACATCCACTCTGAGACCCCAGGCCACTCAGAAAAATTGAAAAACTGAAGATTGTCAAGTTCAGGTGCAGGTAGGGGGCAGGTACTGGTGGTGGGGGGCTTTGTTCTTCTGTAGTTGGAGGATCCTCTTTCAGAATAGTAATACAATTTGTGAATTAATAAAATTAGGTATGAAAGAGAAGATGTAGAAGAGAAGATAAATCACAAGCCACACAATTTTTAAGTTGACAAAACTACAAACATCACAAAATAACATAATATTTTAAATTAATTATCTGCCTGGAATACTCTAATTTTTTTTTGATCTTTTGCCTACATCGTCTTTGATAGGAGTTTTTTTTGATATTGCTTTTTATAGAGAGAATCTCAAGATAATGGAGTCTTTACTCTGTTGTGGTTAATTAAACATTTTTTGATGTTATTCATAATTTGAGATGTTTCTTTTAGCTTCTCAACCTGCTATACAGATAAAAAGCACTTTAATGTCAGGTGAATATTTAGAATCGCTGCCAAATTTTAAATTTCCTCCATCAATTTTCTTTCATATGTCACATATGAGTTGTGAGACTTGGAAGGATATTTCAGACCAGCTTCTGTATCTATTTTTTTTTCTCCTTCTCTAATCACATGCTCCTAGTGCTGTGGACAGTAACACATGACCATGTCAGGACATGACTTCTGGCCCTGCATCTTGGTGTCATGACGCTGAGTGAGCCCGCTTGAAGGGTGGTAGAAGTATCCCTGGGCATCATTCCTACACCAGGACAGCAATAACTCAGCTCTCTGAGGAAGTTACTGTGAACCACATGCACATATTCTACTCAAGTCAAGTCAAAGTAAATGTGCCCCCAACTCAATTTGTCCTTAGCTAGACCCCAAAAGTTCTCATGGGGAGTCTCTCACTCCCCTTCCACTTAACATGATGGAAAGCCTGATTGGAGGGGGGCGTCATCAGTGAGAAGAGACACAGCCTTCACTGATTGCAGTTAAAATGTCTTACTTTTGAAAATAGGGCAAAAACATATGACCACGTGCATACACTGCTGAAGCCCCTCCCCAGGCCATGGAAGGCGCCTGTGTGAGTGCAAGTGAGATGCCCGGAAGTGTAAGTTTTATCTGCTCAGGGGAGGACCCAGGTATTGCTTGGTATCACATTCCAGGGGAAAGGAAGAGACAGTCAAGGCCTTCTGGCTATTATCTTTGATCTTAGTGCTCCGTATTTTCCATTCTGCGTGATACAAAAACAGATTTATATCATGTTCTAGCACAGAGATGAAAAGCATTTTCACTTTTGGCAGGCCCTAGAACATCATTTAATCAATATTTTTTAATTGGTTGAACTGGATGCATAATTGGAAAGCTAATGGAAGGAGATACGTTTGACCAGGAAGGGCCCTTGGTGATCACTGATTATTCATTTTTACAGATAGAAAAGCCAGGAAGGGGAATGACTGTCTGAAGGTGACAGTGAATGACAGAGATGAAGCCCATGGCAAGGTGCACTAGTGCACTCTGCCTTTGCATGACTAAGCAATTAAAGTCTCATCAGAAATCATTTTGAGTTAATGCACGGAACAAATACAGATGCAGATGTCTAGGAGAAACAATGACATTTACACTGGAGCCACTTGAAGGTTTATTATAAAATGTTGCACTGAATACTTTATATACACCTGTCTTGGTTAGTCACTATTGTTATTTTCTCCAGTCTGTGGGTTACATGCCCCCCTCCGGACCCACAATACCATACCACAAGATAGGCTGCGTATTGGCCAGGTGTGTACCTGGCAAAAGTCTGCTCTGCTTAGGCTCAGCTGTGGATGGGTCGTGAAGACTGTGGACTACAGGACTGGGCTTGAGGGCAGAAGAGTCATAGGGCACTCTGGCCAGGAAAAGGGAAAGGGGTCTGTTCCTACCAGGTGTTCTGTGGAGTGTCCACCCTGCCGGGAAAGGCTCAGGTCTGAATAGGAGGCATAGACTTGGTGTCTACAGGACCCTGCAGACAGAGGCCTTGTGGAGGTTTGGTCAAGATGGAGAGGCCAGTTGGCAGCGTGCCATGGGCTAGACTGTCCATGACATGGAGGAAAAGGCAGCTATTGGAACTGAGCTGACAACAGTGGGAGGTGGAGCCTCAGTGGAAGTGGATTGTTTGCTTCTCATCCTGCCTCCAACACTTGGTACCCACATGACCCTGCACAAGGAACCTCCTTGGCCCCTCTGAGCCTCTGCATCTTGGGCTGTCAAATGCCAAGAAAAAGAGAAACAAGACTGATCTCATAGCGTGGTCATGAGAATTAAATGAGATAATCCATGTAAAGCAACTGACATGTAAAAATAACAATAATGAAAGTGACACTAATCTTAGACAGGGGCTACTTTGACTTTGCTAAGTGGTTTTACAATAAATAGCATTATTTATTTATTATTGCTTATCATTATTTTTAATATTACTATTACATCAGTCTCAATGGCTGTGGATGGGGGTAGGATGACCTGGACCTGTGGGCCCTGCCTGTCTGTTTGCCTCCTCCATGCCCAGGTACCCAGTCCCTGCAGGTGTGTGCAGCCCACTCCCCCATGAGAACTTCAGGGTGTCCAACCAAGGGCAGGGCCTCTGGGAGCCTCTGTTTTCTAACAGGGGCTGGGCTGCTGGGCTCAGGAAGCCCATATAGCCCTAGGCTTCTAGGGAGGATGGTGAGACAAAAGGAAGCATGGGGAAGAAGGCAGTCTGCAGTTACTGAGCACCTACTATGTACCATGACTCTAGAAGAGTTTATATATGTTATCTCGCTTAGCAATGCTATCATTAGGTATTCTTATCTCCAATAAAAACAGGGAAATAGACACTTTGAGAAGTATTCTGCTCAAGTGTGGAGCTGGTGAACACACGACCCGGACTCAAACCTGCATCCATGTGACTCATGCCTGCTCCACTATTCAGGTGTGGGAAAGGCTGCTTATTCCATTCCATGCTCATTTTTGCATAAAATAATTATTGACTCAAACAGGAAGGTGAATTACAAGGTAACTTACCTTAAAAACCAGTTGGGATTTTGACTGGAAGTGGACTGAAGCTATAGACTGCTTTTGGTAGACTTGACATTTTTATGATATTGAGAGTTCTTCACCTTGAATGTGGATTACTTTTTTAGTTATTAAGATATTCTTTAGGCCAGGGGCGTGGCTCACATCTGTAATCCCAGCACTTTGGGAGGCTGAGGCAGGTGGATCACTTGAGGTCAGGAGTTCGAGACCAGCCTAACCAACATGGTGAAACCCTGTCTCTATTAAAAATAGAAAAATTAGCCAGGTGTGGTGGCAGGCGCCTGTAATCCCAGCTACTCGGGAGACTGAGACAGGAGAATCACTTGAACCCTGGAGGTGGAGGTTTCAGTGAGCCAACATCATACCACTGCACTCCAGACTGGGTGACAGAGGGAGACTCCATCTCAAAAAAAAAAAAAAAAAAAAAAAAAAAAAAGGAAAAGAAAAAGATATTCTTTAGAAGACACTAGACACTATAAAATAGGAAAAGACAAATCTAAAACGTATAGATGTAATTGTAACATGTATAGCTGGAAAAGGATTAGTATCCAGCATATATAAAGAACCATTATAAATTCATAAAAGCAACCTAATGGAAAAGAGGAAAAAAGGATACAGATAGACATTTCTCATAGGTGGAAACATAAATAGTAAAAAAAAAAAATGAGGAAAAGTTTATTTTCTTGACTACATTTCTTAAAAATTTCTTGACGCCTTTAATTGAAAATACTAATATTCAGGAAAATGAAAATTAAGACATCATATGATACTTTTAAAATACTCTTCAATTTATAAACATTAAGAAATTTGATAAGATCAAGTACTCAGAAATATAAAAACAGAACATACACTGTTGGCATGAGTGTAAGCTGATATAAGCACTTCAAAAAGCATTGTCTTATAAACTTGAATATAAGTGAGTCCTATGAACCCAGTAATTCTCTCTATACCTGGGAGAAATTCCTGCCCCTGAGTACTACAAAAGCATGTACAACAGAATGTTTTTAGCAGGCTTGGTAGTAGCCAGAATGAGAATAATGTAGATGTCTAACCATTGGAAAATAGATGAATAAAAGCTGGGTATATTTATTTAGTGGGATATGATACAACTGTGGAAATGAATGACCCAAAGCTGCCACCATCAGGAGATAGATGGGTGACAGTGAGCCTCAAAACTTCAGAGTCAGTAATATGAGATGATACCATTTTTATCATGCTAAAATCCAAGCATAGCTAAACAGTATATTGTTTAGGAATACAGACATAATCTAGAAAAAACCTTTTTTTTTTTTTTTTAAATGAGAAGGATAAGCACAAAACTAGAAATAGTTGTTCCCTCTGAGGCAGAGGCAGAGGCAGAGGGGTGCAGTCAGGGGGTCTTAAGGGGATTCCCTGTGTTGGGCATGGTCTCTTTCTAAGCTTGGTGGTTGAACTGGGGTACTGGTTTGTGAGTATGCCTCATAACTCTGAAATACATTGTATCTGTTACCATTCCCTGAACTCCATATCTCACTACCATTCCCTGATCCCTGTTTCCAGTCCTCTGCCTTATACTTCTGTGTCCATTTCCCTGAACTCCAGAGCAGGAGATCAGACCTCTGTTTTAGCTGTTCCAGAATGGGCCTTGCGGGCTTGGAGGGTGGTAGTCACTGCATGGGGTTGGATGGGATCCTGGGGTTCACAACTCCTCTGTTTCAGGCTGAAATGCACATCTGTTCGTAGGCCCTTTTCCCCATCCGTGCCAGGTGTCTTCAGGCCCTGAGCCCTCAGGAAGGGTCAGAGAGAAGAACTGCTGTGCTCCTGCCCCCTACCCTCCAAATTGAGTGCCTGCATTTTAGCCCAGGTCTCTGCAAATTCCAAAATTTTATCACTCTCTCTTCTCCATGGTGGCTTCCTCTCTCCTTCTCTTTTTCTTTGTCATTTTCTTAAAATAAATCATTTCAGTCTTTTCATACCATTTTGAGCAGTCCATCTTCTGGATTCAATTCACCATCCCTGGAGGTCAGGGTAACTTCCTGTGTTGAAATTTGCCTTTTCTTTTACAAGTGAAATAAAGGAAAGATGTTCTGGTTACTCGGATCATCCAGGAGGTTTTCTGTTGGTGGAGGTTTGGGAGGAATGGACAACAGGCCCCTTGGCCTGCTGCTATTTCTGGTCTGACAGGCACAGCCCCTCCCTCTACTGTTCCTGGAAGGCTGTTGCATTCTGAAGAAGCTTTTCTGAACTAGCCATGACATTGCAATTTTCATCACCATCACTACCTCTTTTTTTTTCCTTGCAACTTTAAATTTTAAGATGTTTATAATCAGTGCTAAATTTTCACTCTGATTTCACAGTCATGAGAGAAAATAGATAAGCATGATAGCATGCTTATCAAAGGGATTACTTTTTGTACTTTACGCATTAATTTATCTCTTTCAGGGCAGAATGCATTATTTAACCTGTTTTAAAATATTAAATTATTTTATTCCTTTACATTACAAAAGGTGACACTGGCTTCTTATGACAGTGGCACCTAGCCAAGCGGAAACTTCCACTTGTGCCTGCCACCTGCTCAGGTACCAAGCCTACGGATTGAACGTTGTAGGCCTGTAGACAAATGCAGAGCTCAAGTTAATTTAGAAAATACCATGCATAACCTGACATTCTTTTTCTAACCCCAAACAGTCAAGACAGACAGAAGGCATGAACATGTTATTTCAGCTGTCAAAGTAATGAAATCAATAGCCAGGAGCTCATATTAATTCAGTATTATTGAAGACAAAGCAACTTATCACAGGATTTGAATAGGTTTGTGTGTTTCTTTAAGCTCATATTTTAAAATTGAACATCATTCAAATGGACTGTTTTTGTTGTATATTATGAACATACTGAAAAGGCAAAATAGAAATGCCCATTGAGATCATAATGGTCAATGTCATGGATGAGGTTATAGAAGTATACCTGTCATATGCTTTTTAGGTTCCACATCTATGCTAATGCTGTTCTCCCAGTGACTGGCTTTAATTGAGTTCTCCAATCTACTTCTGACATAGGTGAAACTGAATTCATAACTGGGTTGGAAAGAGGAGCATCTAATTAAGATCATATTTATACTTGAAATATCTCTCCCCAGTAGGGAAAGATAATATCGTCACTTAGTATTTGGGGTGGATGATGATATTAATGCTTTTCCCCATAGGAAACATAGTTCAACCAAGGTCTTGTCTGAACTTGTAGAGACTTTAGCATCTTTGAAGGGAGATGGCCAGGAATGTTTCCAGGAAGTCATGAGTTTTTCATTATTCTTTCTTCTCTCTTTGATAAACAGGGTTTAGATAGCCAACCATGCTACCCATAGTAACTTTGAGGTATCATACTGATTGAGGAATCATTTACATACAGTAAAATTTTCAATTGTGTAATAACCACTGAATCCCCTAAAAAGTTACCTTTTGCCTCCCCTAAGAAGTTACCTTTTGCCTCTTTGCAGTCAGCCTCCTTTTTTCATTCCCAGCCTCTGATAACCACTTAGCTATTTTCTCTCCGTATAGTTTTACTTTTTCCAGAATGTTGTATAAATGGCATCAGATAGCATGATGGTTTTTGTATCTAGCTGCTTTCACATAGCATGCTTTGAGATTCATTCATGTTGTTTCAGCATAAGTTCTTTTCTGTTCTTTTATTTTAGTAACATTTTAGTGCATGGATATATCAAAATGTGTTTATCCATTCACCAGTTGAGGAACATTTGGGTCATTTCTAATTTCTGGCAATTCCAAAAAGTGTTTATGAACATTAACATTCAGATCTTTGTGTGAATGTATGTTTTTACTTCTCTTGTGCAAATACCTAGGAGTGGGATTGCTGGGTCATATGGCAGGTGGAGGTTTACTTTTATAAAAACTACCAAACTCTTGTCTAAAGTAGCTGTACCATTTTTCATCCCTACCAATATTAAGTACTATTTAGGAGAGTTCCAGTTGCTTCATGTATTCACCAACTTTAAGTATTGTCACTTAAAAAATATTCGCCATTCTAATATGTATATAGTGGTTTTGATTATTTTCCTCATGACACCGAGCATCTCTTTATAGGTTTATTTGCCATAGGAAGCTCTACTTTAGAGAGTCTGTTCATAGAGTAATTTTTTTGGCCATTCAAAACTGGGTTTTCATTGGAACAATACAGAGATTAGCATGGCCCCTGTACAAGGATGACAAATTCATGGAGCATTCCATATTTTTTAAAAAATGGGTTTTTCACTCAAGAAACATAAGTAGGTAGTTCATAGACCCTAAAAATAAACTACACAATAGAAACTACAGAGTAACCAGCTAACAACTCCACAATAAGATCAAAACCTCACATACCAATATTAACCTTGAATGTAAATAGCCTAAATGCTCCACTTAAAAGGCACACAGTGGCTGAGCGTGATGGCTCACACCTGTAATCCCAGCACTTTGGGAGGCTGAGGCGGGTGGATCACGAGGTCAGTACTTCGAGACCATCCTGGCTAACATGGTGAAACCCAGTCTCTACTAAAAATACAAAAAATTAGCCGGGCATGGTGGCAGGCGCCTGTAGTCCCAGCTACTTGGGAGGCTGAGGCAGGAAAATGGCATGAACCCGGGAGGTGGACCTTGCAGTGAGCTGAGATCGCGCCACTGCACTCCAGCCTGGGTGACAGAGCGAGACTCCATCTCAAGGAAAAAAAAAAAAAAAAAGGCACACAGTGGCAAGTTGGATAAAGACGAAAGGTAAGACCCATTCATCTGCCATCTTCAGGAGACATATCTCACTTGCAACAGTGCCCATAGGCTCAAAGTAAAGAGGTAGAGAAAGATCTATCACACAAATGAAAAAGAAAAAAAAGCAGGGATCGTTATTCTTATATGAGATAAAACAGTCTTTAACAACAGTAAAAAAGGACAGAGAAGGGCATTACGTAATGATAAAGGGTTCAATTCAAAAAGACTTAACTAACCTAAATATATCAATACCCAACATCAGAGTACTCAGATTCATAAAGCAAGTACTTCCAGACCAACGAAAAGTCTTATGTAGCCCACACAATAATAGTGGGAGACTTCAATACCCCACTGACAGTGTTCAACACATCATTGAGGCAAAAAACTATCAAAGAAATACTAGACTTAAATTTAACACTTGACTAATTGGATCTAATAGATATCTACCGACCACTCCATCCATCAACTACAGAATATACATTCTTCTTGTTTGCACATAAAACATACTCTAAGATCAACCACATGTTCAGCCATAAAGCATTTCAATAAATTAAAAAAAATCAGATTCATACCAACCATACTTTTGGACCACAGTGGAATAAAAGTGGAAATGAATACCAGGAAGAAGAGACCAAGAAGATCTCTCAAAACCACACAATTACAAGGAAATTAAGCAACTTGCTCCTGAATGACTTCTGGGTAAACAACAAAATTAAGGCAGAAACTAAAAAAGTATTTGAAATAAATGCAAACAGAAACATGACATAGCAAAATCTCTGGATACAACAAAAGAAGTATTAAGAGGAAAGTTTATAGCTCTAAATACCTACATCAAGAAGTTAGAAAGATCTCAGATTAATACTCTAACATCACACCTAGAGGAACTTAAAAAGCAAGAGCAAACTAACCCCAAAGCTAGCAGAAGAAAATAAATAACTGAAATCAGAGCAGAGCAGAATGAAACTGAGACCCAAAATTCCATACAAAAGGTTTATAAAACCAAAGGTTGGCTCTTTGAAAAAATAAACAAGCTTGATAGACTGCAAAAAACAAATAAGCACAGAGGTGACAAAGGTGATATTATAATTAATTCCAGAGAAATACAAAAGGTCCTCAGAGACTATTATGAACACATCTATGCATACAAACTAGAAAATGTAGAGAGAGGAATGGACAAATTCCTGGAAACACACGACTTCCCAAGATTGAATCAGGAAGAAATTAAAATCTGGAACAGACCATTATCAGATTCCAAAATCGAATCAGTCAGACAGAAGTGAACCATAAAAAGTCCTGAACCAGATACATTCACAGCTGTATTCTACCAGACATACAGAAAATTGCTGGTACCAAATCTTCTGAAATTATTCCAAAAAATCGAGGAGGAGGAACTCCTCCCTAACTGATTGTATGCAAAGACGCAATGAAAAAAGAAAACCACAGGCCAATATTCCTCATGCACATAGATGCATAAATCCTCAACAAAATACTAGCAAACTGAATCCACCAGTGCACCAAAAAGTTATTTCATCACAATCAAGTAGGTTTTCTTCCTGGGATGCAAGGTTGGTTCAACATATGAAAATCTATATATGTGACTCACAAACATAAAGATAATTAAAAACAAAAACCATATGATTATCTCAATAGACACAGAGAAAAGTTTCCACAAAATCCAACATCCCTTCACGATAAAAACCCTCAACAAACTTGGTACTGAAGAAACATACCTCAAAATAATAAGAGCCATCTATGACAAACCCATAGCCAACATCATCCTGAAAAGGAAAAAGCTGGCTGCACTCCCTTTAAGAACAAAAATAAGCCAGAGATGCCCATTCTCACCACTCCTAATTCACATAGTACTGGAAGTCCTAGCCAGAGCAATCAGGAAAGGGAAATAAATAAAAGGCATCCAAATAGGAAAAATAAGATGTCAAATCATCTCTCTTTGCTGATGATATAATTCTATACCTAGAAAACCCTAAGGACTCATCCAAAAAATTCCTTGACCTGATAAATGACTTCATCAGAGTTTCAGGATACAAAGTCCACATACAATGACAATGGCAGCATATCTATCCATCTGTAACATTCAAGCTGAGAGCCAAGTTAAGAACTCAATCCCTTTTATAATAGAGTCAAAAAATAAAATACCAAAGAATACATCTAATCAAGAAGGTGAAAGATCTCCACAAAGAGAACTACAAAACACGCTGAAGGAAATCAGAGATGACACAAATAAATGGGAAAACATTCCATGCTCATGTATTGTAAGAATTAATATTGTTAAAATGGCCATACTACCCAAAGCAATATACAGATTCAGTGCTATCAAATTATCAATGTCATTCTTCACAGAATTAGAAAAGAACGATTCTAAAATTCACATGAAACCAAAAAGAATAAAATTGAACCCCTACTTATCACCATATAAAAAAATTAACTCAAGATGAATCAATAATTTAAATGTAAGACTTCAAACAATAAAAATCCTAGAAGAAAACCCAAGGAATACCATTCAGTACATAGCCTTGCAAAGAATTTATGACTAAGTCCTCAAAAGCAATTGCCACAAGACCAAAAATTGACAAGTGGGCCCTAATTAACTAAAAAGCTTTTGCACAGCAAAAGAAACTATTAACAGAGTAAACAGAGAACTCACAGAATGAGAGAAAATATTTGCAAACTGACAAAAATCTAATATCCAGTTCCATCACCCTGTATACTAATTCCCTGCTAGCTTTTCCTCACCACCAGATATACAGGTAAAGCCATGGTTCATCCAGCTTTGGGAAATAGGAGGTCAGATTTTCTAGGAGGGGCCTATGGCCCATGGAGAGGCTTTGTTAGTTTATTGGAATAAAATTATAATATGTGCCCAGATGTAAGAAAAATTTCCCTCCTCCCCTCCCTCGAATTATTTTTCCGAAAGGAAGGAGTTGCCCAGTATTCAAACCCTTACAAATTATCTTCTATTATAGGACGATAATCTTAGTTGTTTCACTTTGAACAATATGTATTGTGTAAGGAAGACACACTTAGCCTTAATTGATCTCAATCAATTCTAGTTTAGGATACTCATAGGTCATCTGGAAGAATAAGAGAGGAAGAGTGGGAGTGGAAGTGGGAGAGAATATTAATACTTGAGTAGTAATTATCCTTAGGAAGAAGAGTTCAGCTTTTCAAGTGTCATTAATTGTAAATTAGCTTTTGAAGGACACTTTAAAAAGAAATATTTTGTCAGATCGTCACAGAAGGTTTGAGGCATAGTACTATCCTAATGCGCCAATGGATACTTGAAGCTTGGGATAGAAATTAGAGTGATTGTGCCATTTACATGTTTTAAAAGTGTGTATAACAACTTAGAAAGGAAATGGACATAAATGCAAAATGGCATGTAATGGGTAAAAATCTGGTTCTAGGGATGCTAGAGAAATGGATGTTAAAAGAGGTGAGCAGTTTGAGTAAAATTATCGTATGAAATACTTGGAGAGCAACAAAAAACAATCTTTTAAAAATAACACCTTATTCTGTGATATGTAAGGTTTAAATTATCTATGTGCAACTACATTGTTTGGCTACTTGATCTAAAATATTACAATCTTGTTTGCATTATTTAAGGATGCTATATTAAAATGTTCACATTGGGAAAATGGGAGAGTGTCTTCTTATAATCATAAATTTGTGGTAAAAGGAAATGGGGCCACATTTGTTTCTTGTGATGTCTATAGGATCAATAGAAAAGGGTAGAATCAGAAGGGAAAATCCAGTTGTGTTCATTATCAGCAAAATGGAGCATTTGTGCCTAATTCAAGGAGAGAAATTTGAATTGAGCTGCTCAGAACACACTGAGTACATGGCCAGTATACTACAATCACTATTCTTGCCATCGCATGGGGGCTAAGACTTTTTTAAGTTTAATAACATTCTTTATGATTGTAAAAATAGTACCATTGTTTCTCATTATTTGTGAATTCTGTATTTGCAAATTCACTTATCGAAATGTATTTGTAGCCCCCAAATCAATACTCATGCCGTTGTCATGGCCATTCACAGACATGTGCAGAGAGGCAAAATATTTGAGTTCTCCGAGGGCCACATTCCCAGCTGAGGCTGAATACAGAGAAGCTCTGCCTTACTGTTGGAGCTTTCATATTGTAAACAAATGTGCTTTTCATGTTCTGTTTAGGGCCACAAATTTTGCATTTCTGTGTTTTTGCTGGCGATCTTGCCATTTGAAATGGCCCCCAAGAGTAGTGCTGAAGTGCTGTCTAGTGTTCCTGCACTCAGGATGGCTGTAATGTATGGCACAGAGAAAGTCATGTGTATTAGATAAGTTTCCTTCAGACATAAATAAGTTACAGTGCTGTTAGTAGTGAGTTCCAGTTAGTGAAGCAATAATGTAAATAAGTCGTCTTTAAGCAGAAACACAAGAAACAAAGATTATGTATTGATCAATTAACAAAAATATTGTGTGACCAGAGGCTCACAGGAACCTAACCCTTTGTTTCCTTTAGAAGCAGTGGTTCAATATTTGCTAATTCAGTGTTGGCATCAACTTTATAGAACATGACTGTATATGTGGAGCATTCTGTTTGGTGACTTACATTTTGCTTATCAATATATCATGAACATTTTTTTCTAGGACTTTAAATAATCCTAAGATTATTTTAAAAACTCAATTCATGGTAATTTACTTTTATAAAACAAGGGTGAATAGATTTAAAAATTTTCCTTCAGGTCAAAGTAGTGAAGAAGTTAATGGAAGAAAATTTGGCTGTCTGTGTGAGAGGTCAAATATCCGGGTATTCCAAAATGTGAAATGAAGATGGCCAAATCAGGTTTTTACTTTTGGTCCAGATGTTTGAAAGAATGTTGACATTAAGCTCTATTTGAGGTCGTATTGATTTAATTACTAGAATAACATTTTTCCTCAACTTATTTACAGAGGATCGGAAAGGAGGTAAAGATTTGGGGAAAAGTCTAAAGTCAAACCTCTCAAGCATTACCTAATGAGTAATATGCAGAAAACAAGTTCCACGGAGTGTTGGTATGTGTAACTCCTGGGGTACAGTTTGAATATGCAGTCACAGTGAGACTCAAGTGTAAGGAAAGTCTTATTACTCTGTTTCTGCAAATCTAATTAAATCTGACTGAACTACCATGCACTTGTGAGGTAGAAAATTTAAGCACAATTATCTAAGGGGCATCGTCCTCCTACTCACCCACCATGGGAAGGTTGCAGGGAACTGACACATATTGGAATGCTTGAAGAGGGCTTTCTGTAATTGGTGCACACAAAATTCCACTGCCATGCTGAGTTGCTAAGCCAGCATGACCCCTTTTGATGGTGGTGGTGGTGTGTGTTTGTGTATGGTGGGAGGATAGCTTCCCCATTTCCAGCCAGACTTTTCCATTTGAGTCTTTCCTGAGGCTTAGCTGCAGATGTACAGGACCTGTATGTCCACCATCCCCTCACTCAGAGACTGCCCCTTCTCAAGACGGAAACTCCAAACTCCAAGCTAGAGGCCTCTTCTTGTTTGAAACATCTCTCTCATTAGGGCTTGATGCTTAAGTCTATCTCCTTCAAACTCTAGAACCCATTCTACTAGTTAATTTTTTTAAATGCAAAGATATTTAAACTTGACCTTAGACACAAGGGAAGTCCCATGTCTGCAACACAGTGGCCTAAGATGGGGAGCAGAGCTCTCTTTTATTTGACTCTTCCACCAGCATCGAAATGTATCAGATTCTCTCAATAAATTAGCTCACTGTGCTCTGCAAAATTGATGACGGGATGCTCAAATCAAAAGAAGTTTGCAGGAGGAGTGGATTTATGTACTTTGTGACTTCTCAGAGCCTTTGCAATGCTTGCATGCACTGTGAGTCTCCAGGAGGAGGTTGGACCTGGGAGTGCATGTAAAACAAGTTGAACCACAGAGCCTTTTGGAAGTAGAGCGCTCTTCAGGTTGGTGCTTGGTTGGGTGTGCACTGCATACCCAAGGTGGTAGACAGATTCTGAAGGGCTTGAAGTTGGCAGGTGACAAATATCCCCCCACATGACATATTTCCTTAGCAGAGGGTCAAGTAATTTATCCCAGGTCTTCCTTCACAGGTTGGGTTTAGAGAAACGGTGTCCTCTTTGGCGTGCTCTCTTGGTCTTTATCCAGGAAACCTGAGGCTTCTCATGATTTTAGGCTCCAGGTAAAGCTTATAAGAGGTGAGACTTCTGGGGATAGACCTAGAGCTCAGGGCTGCAGGGTAGGGAAGATCTGCGACTTGTGTGACGTTGGCCTTGAGTCACTGTCTTCTGTGACCTTATCATCTGCTCTTTAGGACTGCTGGAATTTAGAGACTTCGCTTATGCGACCATAGATGCAATATGGCAGTTGTCTCCAATCAGAGCCCTTCCTTGACCAGAGTACAGTGGTGCTGCGCTTTACAGTGAGTGCATGAGGGTAGGGCTTGCAGGCAGTTTCATGGAGGGATTGTGACCGCTACCTGAAAAACAGGAGGCATTGAGTGAATTTGGAAATCTACACCTTTACAGCAGCCACACTCAAAGCAACTGCTGCATCTTCCAAGAAGAAACTTCATTTAGATAACTCAGTCAGACCCATTTTCAGTATAAAGAGTAAAGAAATCGGAGGCCATGTGGGAGTTCCCACTGGCATCTCCAGGATTACTGCTTTAACCAGCCTGGGTACAGCAGGCTCTCTTGTCCAGGACAGAGATCCAAACCAGCCTCTCATCCCATGGCTGAGTTGTGAAGTGCTGTGTCACCCTCCAGGGATTCCGAGGTGCACTGGAGCTAATGCACAGACATCCCTTGGTCAAGTGGATTTGTGTCTTTAAGATGTAGAGTGTAATGAATCCTGTTCCCCTCCTAAAAACCTCCTGTTCCCCCCACTTCACATTCAGCAGATTTTCTTTCATGGGTTATTTTGCCCATAGACATGAGGAGATGCATGTAATTGTGATGATTTCAAGAGTGTGAGTAATGCTTGGTACTTACTTTGTGCCGTATCTGCTCCAATCACCCATTCCACTTTATTTCCTATTATGCTGAATGAAATGGTTATCTTATAGCTCTCATCTTTCACTTCCTCTGCAGTTTATAAAGCAGTTGCTGCTGCATGCTCTAACTCCAGATTATTTTGAGAGATTAAAATCCACTTCAGAAGGCCTTGTGTTTAAACAGAATTTACCATTAATTGGACCAAAATATCCAAGAAAAAATTCAACTCAAGGGAAAGCCTGACCTCCCACCCCTGCCTATTTCTATGTACCATCCATCCTGGAAACTCCCGGAAGTCCAGGCCCTAAACACTTATTTACTGGGAATAGGCTTTCCCAAATTAACACGCAGACTCATATTTTTCTTCTTTGAAGCCTGCCACTTAACATGTTGTGTCATTGTGTCTATTTGGGGGCTCTGACAAGCCTATAAAGGATATATGCTGTGTTAGTGACTACCTAGGGGTCTCTAGGAGGCTTGGGGATAAAATTTGGCCTTTGCTGAATTGTAGACACAGCTCTGGACTTGAGGCCAGAAGACCTGAGTGTGGGACCTCATCCCACCACTGCTGGCTTAATGACCTCGGGCACATCACATAATCTCTCCAAACCTCTGGGTTTTTCCTCTTTAAGGTGGACACCATAGGACTGTTGTGAGGATTGAAAGATTATTCATGGAAATGGACACTGTAATGCCTGTCCCATGGAGAATACTGAAGGAAGGGTATCTCCCTACCTGTTTATGTAAACTCCCTTAGCCCCAGTTTTTTTCACGTATTAATTGGGGGGTAATTGTTTCTGCTCAACAAACTTCTCAGAGGCATTCAGTGAGAATCCAGTGAAGCTCCTCTTGTGGAAATGCTTCTAGGGGGACCCACAGCATCACTAGTGTTCTGTGCTGCTCTTAATTTCTGGAGTTCTGCACAGCTCATAGTGCTTTTGTCTGACAGGTGCCCAGTTGCTGCTGTTGCATGACAGTTGAAGAGTGTTGCTTCTATGCAGAGACTGATTCTTACTCAGTTCCTCTTGGTAGCCTTCACAAGATAAATTGAGACACATTAAAATTTAAAGACTTTATTTGAGCAGACTGACTCATGAATTGGGCAGCTCCAGACTGCAAGCCTTTGGGGGCTCTGCTGAAGGAGCATGAGGGGAAGACTTTTACAGGGTGAACATGGAAGTGAGTCAAAGAAAATTATTGATTGATTAATGTGGAGCCATAGCCTTATTTGGATTATTCCAGTGGAAATTCCCTAGTGAGAGGTTGCTTGGCAGTTTCTGAGTGATTAAGCTTAAGGTTAGTTTTACCATTTACACTGAATTAGGTTTTGGTTTGCTCATGTAGGAACCCAGGGTGCTGGAGCTGCCTTAGTCTAATGGCCTCCCAGTTAATTATTTTAACATGGCCAAGGGGCTGTTGGCTACACGGTCTGGATGTTTAGAGCCTTCTTCAAGGCAAAGACCCCTCTGGGCTCTGGCTCCCAGCCTCTCCAGTCAAAAGAAGGAGTTTAAAGAAAGTAGAAAAGCGATGAAGCCACATGTGATGTGATAAACAGATGATCCCTTGTTTAGCCTCGGTGCTGTCTCCATCTCTAGAGCTTGTCATTCTCCTTTCTTTGGTATTCCATGATTTTCAGAGACTTGGGCAGAAAGGCAGCAGGGATGGGGCCTTCAATACCCTCTGGACCTGCTTTGGGAAGGCATGGGGTGTGGGGTGAATGTATGAACACTCCTTGCTTCCCCTAGTTGCATTATCCTCAGGGGAGTTTGCCAAGATTATGTCTTTACACTTAACTGGCTGTGAATCTTGAAAAAAATTACTCTTTGAGCCTTGATTTTCCATATTTCCAATGGGGATAGCCATGTCTACCCAGTGACTGTTGTTAGAATTAAATCTGAAAATGAGTACCGTGGTTAAAAGCCATTTTTATAAAACCAAAAGTGAGGGCCTGTTAACGTGATTGATTCATCAACCTCGTTATCATCAGCATAGGCAGGTGGTGCTAGCAAATTAGTCCCTGCCTTTCTGTTTGCCTGGGTGAAATCCAGAGCAGTTTGTGGGTCAAGAGAGCCAGGTTGTGAGAGCCAGGTCTTGGAAAGGAGGAT